>NC_064926.1:340575153-340876153 GCF_023897955.1 Schistocerca gregaria | reverse complement strand
CGTGTCGCCGCAATTGCGCTCTGGGTTCTTTTATCTTCATTTACCTATATTGTCATGGTTTTAGCTTGTGTGTGTTTCACTGCACTTACAATAACGAAAAGAAGTCACACGAGGTTAACTGTTATACAGCTGTGTGATGTGCTTTTCTTATACTGTAGGAACATAATACTGTAAAGAATGTTTGGAACGTAACTGCTCAGAGTAACGTATAAAGAGGAAAAGTTTACAGTATATTAAGCAATTCCGGTCAGTTACGACATAAAAAATAGATCTGGCCACATGAACTAACATGCTATTGTCCCATTTCATTCTGTGATAAGTACCAACGATTGCTAGCGAAGAGTCGATGAATGTTTTCGCCAAGGATGCAAGCGTTCCAGTTGCAGTGGAACGCTTACTATGAAGATTATGTGTATTGATTTTTTAAGCTACATAAGTTGAGCAAATTTCATACATCCTTAAAACATAGCTGCAGAAGGTGCAGCAGTAATTGTGAAGCAGTAATAGCCGAATGTGAACGTTTTTCAAAAGGCCATAGAAGACATGAAGAGGTTTCTCAGAAACATACGAAAGAAATAAGAAAACATACGTCTTGGTATTTATAAATGTCTCTGGTTGGTAGAATCACCTAGGACTCTATGTGACATCTGCAGATTTAATGCAGAATTGCATAAGGAAAACAGTATTCAACAATAAGAAGGAAGTATTAACATCTTACTGTATCACCTTAAACACCAGGATACGATACCGGTACGTGAAACGTTTAGTTTATAGCGTTGTGCCTGTAGCATAGAGACTTGGACTATAGGAGACTCAGAAAGAAAAGTCTACAGTCCTTTAAAAGGTGGGATTAGATAGTCTTAAAGATATGATCGACAGACAAAATTTACACTGAAGAAGTCTTCAGTAAGTAAGAGAGAAAGACACGGCGTGGAAAACAGTCATGAAATGAAGAGGCCAGTGGAATCTATACCAGCATAATCCCTTCCACAACGAAAAGCGTTAGGGAGTAATACTAGAAAAATTCACAATGAAGACGAAGGATTCAATTCACGAAGCAGATTGCACGACACCTAAAACGACTTGTGATCGATGTCAGCGGAAGGTGAGACACATCGATTAGTTGTTGCACACTTCTATACTATCTATACCGTACTACGATATAATGTGGAACTAAAAGGGAGAAGAAAAGATTGAAGATAAAAGTCCCGTGTCCTACGGGGTAATATGAAACGCACCAGTACGTTAATTGGAGAGGCCGACATGAGGAATTCACTACAAATTTTCTAAGGCACCATCTTGACATTTGCCTGTAGTGACTTACTGGTCTGGGAAAATACAAGTCAGGACCGATATGTGGGGATTAGAAGCCCACTATTCTCGAATACAAGAGCCGATCATCTACTGTTCTAGTCAGGTATTTCGATTACTCATCTGTTTATGTAGTTAACAACTGTTTATCTCATAATTCAGTACAAACTTCACTATTTTACATCCTCCAGCATATTGGCTGCACTCAATCCGATAGCGAAGTGAATAAATCAGAATATCTCTCAACCTACCTGTGGAGTGAAACTTCTACGTTCTATGCTAGGTACAAAAGGCAGAAACTGTCTATTGGGTAGTAAAAAATAGTCACACAATTTAACAGGGCTAGATTTACCAATCGCTGTAACAAAAACCAAAGATGTGGCAGGAAACAAATGCTTGTTGAGATATCGTCCATTTTATCACAGCAGAAACGGCCAGATCTCTTTGTTATAGATTATGTTAATGTTAACGTTGATATCTTGTTTCTTATTGAATATGTTTGTATCTGTACTTAGATTTCTGACAGTGGCACTAATGTCAGTCACAACTACATTATAGTTATTGCTACGAGTACTGAAGCTGAGTTCTGACGGTATTGTATTTACCAATGAGGTGGGTTACAAAGAGAGTTGTGTAACAAATTACTAAAATAATAACATATACAATGAGCGAGGTAGCGCAGTGGTTAGCACACTGGACTCGCATTTGGGAGGACGGCGGTTCAAATCCGCGTGCGGCCATCTTGATTTAGGTTTTCCGTGATTTCTCTAACAGGCTTTAGGCAAATGCAGGGATGGTTCCCTGAAAGGGTATGGCCGACTACCTTCCCCAGCCTTCCCTAATTCGGTGAGACCGATGGCCTCGCTGTTTGATGCCACCTCCCAATTGAACCAGCCAACTAACGAAGTACAGGCAGATATACAGGGTATAAAAGAACTAAAAATATAAATGTTGACGATCAAATGCAACAATCATTTGTTTGTCTGCAAATGTACATCACATCTACCTATATCCGTTCCATTATGTTAATTCCGCCCCCCCCCCCCCTCTCTCTCTCTCCCTCTCCCTATTTGTCTTACAGTGCGTAACTATACACTTATACCAAATCTGTTGTCGGTAGCTTTAGCCCATAGTGGCTATTAATTTAAATGAAACATGATTAAAATGTAAATTACTCGCGAACTGCCGCTAGCAGGGGTACGAAGTTCCCACTCCTGGGCCTTTACATATCCTGAACACGAATCAGCAATCAAAATAATTGCACGTCCTTTGTTTGAGGCGTCAGTACTGCATTGATGCGGCGTGCCACTAACTCCTCTCCAGTGCTAACCTCTTCCTCCTAGAGTAGCATTTGCACCCTACCTCCTCGATTCCTTGTTATGTGTATTCAAATCTGTGTCTTCCCCCTACAGATTTTCACCACTCCAGCTCACTCTAGTACCACGGAGGTTATTTCCTGACGCCTTAACACATGTCCTATTATCGTGTCCGTTCTAAGTTTTCCACATATTATTTCTCCGCCGACTCTGGAGAACCTTCCCATTCCTTATTTTATGAGTCAACCTATTTTTCAACATTCTTCTGTAGCACAACATCTCATACGCTTGGATTCTCACTATCCATGATTCATTACCATACAGTACTCAGTTCCAAACGTCCACGCGAGAGAGGTAGGGCAGTTGATAGCACACTGGAATCCCATTCGGGAGGACGACGGTTCGTACCTGTGTCCGACTTTCCTGATTTAGGTTTTTCGTGATTTCCCTAACTCGCTTAAGGCAAATGCTGGGGTGGCTCCTTCCACGTGACGTTAAACGATAATCTCCTCCTCCTCTTCCAAACGAACATTCTCCGAGGTTTCTTTCTCGTCTTAAGGCTTATGTTTGATACTAGGAGACTTCTCTTGGCAAGAAAACGCATCTTTGCCTTCACTAGTCAGCTTTTTATGCCTCCTTGTCCCGTTCACCATAGGCTATTTTGTTGTCTGACTAGGTTATTTTGCTGCTTAACTTCATTTACTGTTTGATCACCGATTCTGCCTAAATTTCTCACTATTCTCATTTCTTATTACCTTGAGCGTTTTCCGGTTTACTCTTAATCCGTATTCTGTACTCATTAGACTGTTCATTCCTCTCGACAGATCCTGTAATTCTGTTTCACTTTACTTAAAGTAACAATGTAATCAGCGAATCAATTCAGTAATATCCTTCCACACTCGATTTTAGTCCAATCTTCAACCGTTCTCCTTTTTTTTTTCTTGTCATTCCTTCTTCGATGTTTAGACCGATCAGTAGGGGCTAAAGATTGCATCCCCTTCTTACAACGTTATTAATCCAAGCACTTTGTCATTGGTCTGCCAGTCTTATCATTCCCCTATGGTTCTTGTACACTGTGTATCAACCGTCCTTCCCTACAGCTTATTCTTATTTTATTCAGAATTTCGAAAGTGGTCGAATGGCTTTCCTAGATCGAGTAATCCTTTGATCATATTTTGATTTTTTTCAGTCTTGCTTCGATTATCAAGCATTACGCAATAACTGCCTTTCTTGTGCTTTTAAGTTCCCTACATCCAAACTGATCGTCGTCTAAAAGATCCTCGATTTCCTTTCTGTTCTTCTTTGTATTATACTTATCAATTGCTTGGACACTTGAGCTGTTAAACTGATTCTGCGATACTTCTCTCACTTATCCGCCATAATGGGATATAATAATACGCAATTTCGGTAACCGAAATATTTTTAAGTGGAGTGCATTCGAGAGTGGCGGTTCACATCTCCATTCGGCATTGCAGATTTACGTTTCACTAGATTTCTCTAAAATGCCGGGATGGTTGCTCTGGAAATGGCACGGTAGATTTCCTTCCCAATATTTTTGTAATCTGAGGCCGCGGTCCGTCTAGGATGACCTCGCTGACAAGCTAAAGCTTAACAGCAATCTTCCTTCCTCGAAAAATTGAGAGGCCACGGGTAACTTCCCACACACAAGTAGATCTCATAATCCTATAGTGTGTAGTTTTTAGGTTTTCCCTTAAAATTTGCTTTGCTTTTACACTCACTCTTAGTAAATGTTAGCAACGTATTTTTGGTTATAAGCAATCGTATCATTTCATGTTTTGTGATTCTTCAATACTGGCCATGCGCTACGTGGTTCAGTAACTTTTCAGTCTTCTCATTTCTCCTTTTTCCTGTTACCTTGCTTCTTTAGTTTAGGACTTTCGGTGGTACCACTGATCAGCTTGACATATATCAGCAGCATATTACTTAATGTCATAGACTACAGATGGTGCAGTCTTTTCAAAGTAATGTCCGAGAGAAGTAGTGGGCATTCATTAAATTCAATTCCTTGAACGTAAAGGGCATGTCTTTAACTAAACTTTCCGCACTGTTAATTACTGATGCAGTTCCAGAACAAGAGAAAATGGTTCCGCGTGAGGCACTGAAAGTCAACGCACGAGATATATCTCCCGTAAACAAAGTTACACCGTGCTCCACCCAGCACTAAAATTCAGAATGACGTTGTTCAGCAACACGGACATGGCACCGAAAACGGACGGCTTGACTGCGGACACGGTTTCATACGGCGCTAATGCGTCTGCGCGCGAGCAGATGGTCCCTAATATCCTTGTCCATAAAACCGTAATGGACTTCACAGACCGGTTCGCCCGTTCCTGAGCTAGCTTGTCGCCGCAGCAGACGACACACGTAACAGAGCGATTTGTTCGTGGCGAATGACAGTACTTGCATCACACATGGTGCGAAGCTTCACCCATGCGTGTGCGTGTACACACTAAACGCAAATGACCAAATATCCACATATATTCTGCTGAACCCCCTGTACCAGTGACGCACATAACATTATCCGTACGTCGCTCCCTCGGCATCAACTGGCTGCTCTCAATCAAGAGCCATCAAAAGACGTAGATTATTGGCGACACGTCCCTTCCTGTTCAGAAAAAAACGTGGGTGGGACATTACTTCTCTCTACACTAATAGGTGTTAAGTATATGTTACGGAATAAATTGCTCTTATTGTTTTACGTGCACATGTCAGGGAAATGCTAGAATTACTATTGCCTTTCTACACTGACGCGCCAAAGAAACTGATACAGGCATGCGCATTAAAATACACAGATATGTACGATGCCCGGTTATCAAGATTTAAATGAGTTTGAAGGTGGTGTTATAGTCGGAGCATGCGCGATGGGACACAGCATCTCCGAGGTTGCAATGAAGTGGAATTTTCCTGTACGACCATTTCAGGGTGTACCGTGAATATCAGGAATCCGGTAAAACATCTAATCTCCGACATCGCAGCGGCCGGAAAAAGATACTGCACGAACGGCACCAACGACGACTGAAGAGAATCGTTCAACGTGGCAGAAGTGCCACCCCTTCCGCAAAATGCTGCAAATATCAGTATAGGGCCATCAACAAATGTCTACGTTGGAACCATTCAACGAAACATCATGGATTTGGGCTTTCGGAGCCCAAGGCCCACTCATGTAAGGTTGATGACTGCACGACACAAAGCTCTACGTCTTGACAGGGCCCGTCAACACCAACATTGGACTGTTGATGATTGGAACACGTTGCCTGGCCGGACGAATTTCGTTTCAAATTGTATCGAGCGGATGGACGTGTACGGTTATAGGGACAACCTCATGAATCCATATATCCTGCATGTCAGCAGGGGACTGTTCAAGCTGGTGGAGTGTATGTAATGGTGTGGGGCGTGGGCATTTGTATACGTCTAGATACGACTCTGACAACTGACACGTACGTAAGCATCCTGTCTGATCACCTGCATCCGTTCATATCCATCCTGCATTCGGGAGGACTTCAGCAATTCTAGTAGGACAATGCGACACCCGAAACGTCCAGAATTGCTACAGAGTGGCTTCAGGAGAACTCTTCTTGCCACCAGGCTCCCCAGACATGAACATTATTGATCATATCTGGGATGCCTTGCAACGCGTTGTTCAGAAGAGGTCTCCACTCCCTCGTTCTCTTACGAATTTATGAACAGGCGTGCAGTATTCATGGTGTCAATTCCCTCCAGCATTACTTCAGACATTAGTCGAGTCCATGCCACACCTGGTTGTAACACTTCTTTGTGGTCGTGGGGGCCCTACACGATGTTAGTCAGATGTACCAGTTTCTTCGGTTCTTGAGGAAAAAAAATTTCATTATCATTCTACAACTAGTTGACATTTCTTTTTCTTCCCATTTTCTCGTCTGATTTTAGGGCGCAAACTTTCTTTTAATGTCCATTGCAGTCGTTCAGCTTGTAAGTAGGCTGTTTAGGTTTTTTTTTTATTGGTAACGCCACGTAGCACTCTGTATGAAGATCACTGGCTGTGCTGTGTGCAGTCTGTGGCTGCTTGGAATTGTTCTAATACTCGCCATTGTAGTGTTGGGCAGCTGGATGTGAACAGCGTGTAGCGTTGCGCAGTTGGAGGTGAGCCACCAGCAGTGGTGGACGTGGGGAGAGAGATGGCGGAGTTTTGAAATTTGTAAGAATGGATGTCATGAACTGATAAATACACTCCTGGAAATTGAAATAAGAACATCGTGAGTTCGTTGTCCCAGGGAGGGGAAACTTTATTGACACATTCCTGGAGTCAGATATATCACATGATCACACTGACAGAACCACAGGCACATAGACACAGACAACAGAGCATGCACAATGTCGCCACTAGTACAGTGTATATCCACCTTTCGCAGCAATGCAGGCTGCTATTCTCCCATGGAGACGATCGTAGGGATGCTGGATGTAGTCCTGTGGAACGGCTTGCCATGCCATTTCCACCTGGCGCCTCAGTTGGACCAGCGTTCGTGCTGAACGTGCAGACCGCGTGAGACGACGCTTCATCCAGTCCCAAACATGCTCAATGGGGGACAGATCCGGAGATCTTGCTGGCCAGGGTAGTTGACTTACACCTTCTAGAGCACGTTGGGTGGCACGGGATACATGCGGACGTGCATTGTCCTGTTGGAACAGCAAGTTCCCTCGCCGGTCTAGGAATGGTAGAACGATGGGTTCGATGACGGTTTGGATGTACCGTGCACTATTCAGTGTCCCCTCGACGATCACCAGAGGTGTACGGCCAGTGTAGGAGATCGCTCCCCACACCATGATGCCGGATGTTGGCCCTGTGTGCGTCGGTCGTATACAGTCCTGATTGTGGCGCTCACCTGCACGGCGCCAAACACGCATACGACCATCATTGGCACCAAGGCAGAAGCGACTCTCATCGCTGAAGACGACACGTCTCCATTCGTCCCTCCATTCACGCCTGTCGCGACACCACTGGAGGCGGGCTGCACGATGTTGGGGCGTGAGCGGAAGACGGCCTAACGGTGTGCGGGACCGTAGCCCAGCTTCATGGAGACGGTGGCGAATGGTCCTCGCCGATACTCCAGGAGCAACAGTGTCCCTAATTTGCTGGGAAGTGGCGGTGCGGTCCCCTACGGCACTGCGTAGGATCCTACGGTCTTGGCGTGCATCCGTGCGTCGCTGCGGTCCGGTCCCAGGTCGACGGGCACGTGCACCTTCCGCCGACCACAACATCGATGTACTGTGGAGACCTCACGCCCCACGTGTTGAGCAATTCGGCGGTACGTCCACCCGGCCTCCCGCATGCCCACTATACGCCATCGCTCAAAGTCCGTCAACTGCACATACGGTTCACGTCCACGCTGTCGCGGCATGCTACCAGTGTTAAAGACTGCGATAGAGCTCCGTATGCCACGGCAAACTGGCTGACACTGACGGCGGCGGTGCACAAATGCTGCGCAGCTAGCGCCATTCGGCGGCCAACACCGCGGTTCCTGGTGTGTCCGCTGTGTCGTGCGTGTGATCATTGGTTGTACAGCCCTCTCGCAGTGCCCGGAGCAATATGGTGGGTCTGACACACCGGTGTCAATGTGTTCTTTTTCCCATTTCCAGGAGTGTATACTATGACTATTAAGGTAAATACAATATTTGTTCTCTATTAAAATCTTTCATTTGCTAACTATACCTATCAGTAGTTAGTGCCTTCCATAGTTTGAATCTTTTATTTAGCTGGCGTAGTGGTCCTCACTGTATAGTAGTAGTTCGAGTAACGAAGATTTTTGGTGAGGTAAGTGATTTGTGAAAGGTATAGGTTCATGTTAGTCAGGGATTGTAGGGATTGCGTTGCGCTATGAATATTGTGTGTCACTTTAAGCACAGTCGTGTATAATTGTTCTAAGGGGACGTTTCATATGTCGACCCTTAGCCGAGGATACCTCACTGGAATCTTCTGATTTTTTTTCTTGTATTTTGTGTAATTAGTGTACATTTTGTTTATTGCTAGCGCGTAATTGTAGAGAGAATCTCCGTCGTAGTTGTAGTCTTTCATTGTTGTACAGTAAAACAGTTGTGGCAAGCACGTAGGTTTGCACCAAGTATTTCGCAGCTGCGCTTGCAATTAACTAGATACTAATTTCAGTGCTATGTTAATGTGTTCCCTTATTTTTGCTCTTAAAATTGTGCTTTTCTGTGTTATCGTGTGAAATATAGCGACAATAATGGCGTGTGAAAAACGTAACACTAGGCTCCAAAGTAAACTGAAATGACAGTGAAGACGAAAGCAGTGTGTTAGCGCCACCATGTAATGAATTAACAGATTTTCAAAGTAGTAATTTCGTAACTGTGTATAGGGAAATGGAGCGGATTGCAAATAATGGTGTAGGCAGTGAAACAATTAGTGAACAGGGAAGCATTATCGATCGATCGGTCGGCAACAGCTTGCCTCAGGATTCCGAAATGACAGGACACAATCTTGCAAATACTGTAGATTCAGGTATTGCGTCCTCACCGTTTTCTCAAATAAGTCAAGACACATTTTCTATTTTTCAAACTGCGAATATTGCAGGTTCAAATGCATTGCCGAATAGCACAGAGGAACATGTTCCAGACACCAGTGCATTTTTGTTACATTTAATGCAACAAATGGGACAAAAGCTTCAAAAGTTAGACACCACGCTTGAACAAACACGTCAAGATTTAACTAATGAGTTACATAACACTGAATCGAAATGTCAAAAAGTCTGTAATGACGTAAAAACACTAATTTGTGAGCATTTTCAAGCTATTTTTTCGCGGCATGGAAATGCATTACAGAATCACGAAGCAGCCATAAAAGAACTGCAAACTATTGTTCATGAAAATCATGAGACCTTGCAAGCTAAAATTGATTCAGTTGCATCTACCGATTCGGTTACGCAACTTGCAAAAACTCAGGAAAACTTAAAGGACACAGTAGATACGATTTCAACACAAATGGACACTCTGAAACTTGGTTCAGAAAACCACACGGAGGAAATAATTTCACTATCGGATAAAGTAGTTGAACTTTCAGATCAGTTCACTAACTCATCTACAAAGGTAGATGATGATCTGAATGACACCATACCTGTAGCCTTCACTGACACTGAAGAGTATGAACAAATTAAAAAATTCAAACAGAATCAAAATCAAATCAACACACAGTACAAAAGAGAAATGCGGGAAGTACAAGATCAGTTGACTCAATTAATACAAGAATAACATATTTCAGAGGACACTCGCGCTCCACTACGGGAAGAGGGACATTTTTTTTTTTTGTCATCAGCCTACTGACTGGTTTGATGCGGCCCGCCACGAATTCCTTCCCTGTGCTAACCTCTTCATCTCAGAGTAGCACTTGCAACCTACGTCCTCAATTATTTGCTTGACGTATTCCAATCTCTGTCTTCCTCTACAGTTTTTGCCCTCTACAGCTCCCTCTAGTGCCATGGAAGTCATTCCCTCATGTCTTAGCAGATGTCCTATCATCCTGTCCCTTCTCCTTATCAGTGTTTTCCACATATTCCTTTCCTCTCCGATTCTGCGTAGAACCTCCTCATTCCTTACCTTATCAGTCCACCTAATTTTCAACATTCGTCTATAGCACCACATCTCAAATGCTTCGATTCTCTTCTGTTCCGGTATTCCCACAGTCCATGCTTCACTACCATACAATGCTGTACTCCAGACGTACATCCTCAAAAATTTCTTCCTCAGATTAAGGCCCGTATTTGATATTAGTAGACTTCTCTTGGCCAGAAATGCCTTTTTTGCTATAGCGAGTCTGCTTTTGATGTCCTCCTTGCTCCGTCCGTCATTGGTTATTTTACTGCCTAGGTAGCAGAATTCCTTAACTTCGTTGACTTCGTGACCATCAATCCTGATGTTAAGTTTCTCGCTGATCTCATTTCTACTACTTTTCGTTACCTTCGTCTTTCTCCGATTTACTCTCAAACCATAGTGTGTACTCATTAGACTGTTCATTCCGTTGAGCAGATCATTTAATCCTTCTTCAGTTTCACTCAGGATAGCAATGTCATCAGCGAATCGTATCATTGATATCCTTTCACCTTGTATTTTAATTCCACTCCTGAACCTTTCTTTTATTTCCATCATTGCTTCCTCGATGTACAGATTGAAGAGTAGGGGCGAAAGGCTACAGCCTTGTCTTACTCCCTTCTTAATACGAGCACTTCGTTCTTGATCGTCCACTCTTATTATGCCCTCTTGGTTGTTGTACATATTGTATATGACCCGTCTCTCCCTATAGCTTACCCCTACTTTTTTTCAGAATCTGGAACAGCTTGCACCATTTTATATTGTCGAACGCTTTTTCCAGGTCGACAAATCCTATGAACGTGTCTTGATTTTTCTTTAGCCTCGCTTCCATTATTAGCCGTAACGTAAGAATTGCCTCTCTCGTGCCTTTGCTTTCCCTAAAGCCAAACTGATCGTCACCTAGCGCATTCTCAATTTTCTTTTCCATTCTTCTGTATATTATTCTTGTAAGCAGCTTCGATGCATGAGCTGTTAAGCTGATTGCGCGATAATTCTCGCACTTGTCAGTTCTTGCCGTCTTCGGAATTGTGTGGATGTTGCTTTTCCGAAAGTCAGATGGTATGTCGCCAGACTCATATATTCTACACACCAACGTGAATAGTCGTTTTGTTGCACCTTCCCCTAATGACTTTAGAAATTTTGATGGAATGTTACCTACCCCTTCTGCCTTATTCGACCGTAAGTCCTCCAAAGCTCTTTTAAATTCTGATTCTAATTCTGGATCCCCTATCTCTTCTAAATCGACTCCTGTTTCTTCTTCTATCACATCAGACAAATCTTCACCCTCATAGAGGCTTTCGATGTATTCTTTCCACCTATCTGCTCTCTCCTCTGCATTTAACAGTGGAATTCCCCTTGCACTCTTAATGTTACCACAGTTGCTTTTAATGTCACCAAAGTTGTTTTGACTTTCCTGTATGCTGAGTCTGTCCTTCCAACAATCATATCTTTTTCGATGTCTTCACATTTTTCCTGCAGTCATTTCGTCTTAGCTTCCATGCACTTCCTATTTATTTCATTCCTCATCGACTTCTATTTCTGTATTCCTGATTTTTCCGGAACATGCTTGTGCTTCCTCCTTTTATCAATCAACTGAAGTATTTCTTCTGTTACCCATGGTTTCTTCGCAGCTACCTTCTTTGTACCTATGTTTTCCTTCCCAACTTCTGTGATGGCCCTTTTTAGAGACGTCCATTCCTCTTCAACTGTGTTGCCTACTTCGCTATTCCTTATTGCTGTATCTATAGCGTTAGAGAACTTCAAATGTATCTCGTTATTCCTTAGAACTTCCGTATCCCACTTGGCGTATTGATTCTTCCTGTCTTGAACTTCAGCCTACTCTTCATCACTACTATATTGTGATCTGAGTCTATATCTGCTCCTGGGTACGCCTTACAATCCAGTATCTGATTTCGGAATCTCTGTCTGACCATGACGTAATCTAATTGAAATCTTCCCGTATCTCCCGGCCTTTTCCAAGTATACCTCCTCCTCTTGTGATTCTTGAACAGAGTATTCGCTATTACTAGCTGAAACTTGTTACAGAACTCAATTAGTCTTTCTCCTCTTTCATTCCTTGTTCCAAGCCCATACTCTCCTGTAACCTTTTCTTCTACTCCTTCCCCTACAACTGCATTTCAGTCGCCCATGACTATTAGATTTTCGTCCCCCTTGACATACTGCATTCCTCTCTCAATATCCTCATACACTTTCTCTATCTGTTCGTCTTCAGCTTGCGATGTCGGCATGTATACCTGAACTATCGTTGTCGGTGTTGGTCTGCTGTCGATTCCGATTAGAACAACCCGGTCACTGAACTGTTCTCAGTAACAGACCCTCTGCCCTACCTTCCTATTCATAACGAATCCTACACCTGTTATACCATTTTCTGCTGCTGTTGATATTACCCGATACTCATCTGACCAGAAATCCTTGTCTTCCTTACACTTCACTTCACTGTTGTTGTTGTTGTTGTCTTCAGTCCTGAGACTGGTTTGATGCAGCTCTCCATGCTACTCTATCCTGTGCAAGCTGCTTCATCTTCCAGTACCTACTGCAACCTACATCCTTTTGAATCTGCTTAGTGTACTCATCTCTCGGTCTCCTTCTACGATTTTTACCCTCCACGCTGCCCTCCAACGCTAAATTTGTGATCCCTTGATGCCTCAAAACATGTCCTACCAACCGATCCCTTCTTCTAGTCAAGTTGTGCCACAAACTTCTCTTCTCCCCAATCCTATTCAATACCTCTTCATTAGTTACGTGATCTATCCACCTTATCTTCAGTATTCTTCTGTAGCACCACATTTCGAAAGCTTCTATTCTCTTCTTGTCCAAACTAGTAATCGTCCATGTTTCACTTCCATACATGGCTACACTCCAAACAAATACTTTCAGAAACGACTTCCTGATACATAAATCTATATTCGATGTTAACAAATTTCTCTTCTTCAGAAACGCTTTCCTTGCCATTGCCAGTCTACATTTTATATCCTCTCTACTTCGACCATCATCAGTTATTTTACTTCCTAAATAGCAAAACTCCTTTACTACTTTAAGTGTCTCATTTCCTAATCTAATTCCAGCAGCATCACCCGATTTAATTTGACTACATTCCATTATCCTCGTTTTGCTTTTATTAATGTTCATCTTATATCCTCCTTTCAAGACACTGTCCATTCCGTTCAACTGCTCTTCAAAGTCCTTTGCCGTCTCTGACAGAATTACAATGTATTCGGTGAACCTCAAAGTTTTTACTTCGTCTCCATGAATTTTAATACCTCCTCCAAATTTTTCTTTTGTTTCCTTTACTGCTTGCTCAATATACAGATTGAATAACATCGGGGAGAGGCTACAACCCTGTCTCACTCCTTTCCCAACCACTGCTTCCCTTTCATGCCCCTCGACTTTTATGACTGCCATCTGGTTTCTGTACAAATTGTAAATAGCCTTTCGATCTCTGTATTTTACCCCTGCCACCTTTAGAATTTGAAAAAGAGTATTCCAGTCAACATTGTCAAAAGCTTTCTCTAAGTCTACAAATGCTAGAAACGTAGGTTTGCCTTTTCTTAATCTTTCTTCTAAGATAACTCGTAAGGTCAGTATTGCCTCACGTGTTCCAACATTTCGACGGAATCCAAACTGATCCTCCCCGAGGTCCGCTCACTGACCCCTACTATATCTAGATTGAGCCTTAGCATTTCCCTTTTCAGATTTTCTAGTTTCCCTACCACGTTCAAGCTTCTGACATTCCACACCCCGACTCGTAGAACATTATCCTTTCGTTGATTATTCAATCTTTTTCTCATGGTAACCTCCCCCTTGGCAGTCCCGTTCCGGAGATCCGAATGGGGGACTATTCCGGAATCTTTTGCCAGTGGAGATATCATCATGACACTTCTTCAACTACAAGCCACATGTCCTGTGGATGCACGTTACGTGACTTTAATGCAGTGGTTTCCATTGCCTTTTGCATCCTCATGTCGTTGATCATTGCTGATTCTTCCGCCTTTAGGGGCAATTTCCCACCCCTAGGACAAGAGAGTGCCCTGAACCTCTATCCGCTCCTCCGCCCTCTTTGACAAGGCCGTTGGCAGAATGAGGCTGACTTCTTATGCTGATTTTGTATCAAAATTTAGGCAGTGGCGGGGATCGAACGCGGGACTGAAGACGTTTTTTGATTATGAATCAAAGACGCTAACCCTAGACCACGGGCACTAGAAGGACATAGAAATACGCAACAGCCACAAAATAATAACACAGGGCACTTCGGAAATTATGAAAGAAATGGGCAAGGTACACCGAATTTTGAGATGGAACCGCCGAAACGACGTAACAATGACCGACATGCGACTCGCCGACACGATGATTTTGACTATAAGCTGTTCATTACTGCACGTAAATTCAAAACATTTACGAATTCTGGCAACTACATTCATCCACAAGCGTGGCTCCATCAATTCTCTCATTGTTTTCCTCCCAACTGGTCATTACAGCACATATTAGAATTTATGTGTGGCTACTTGGAGAATGAACCAGCTGTAAGAATGCGATCGGTCATTCACGATTGTCACAGTGAAGGAGAATTTTATTATGCCTTCCTCTCAGCATATTGGTCTCAAGCTACACAAGACCTAGTAAAACATAGCATCATTATGATGAAACACTTTCAACAATCTGAATTTTCCAGGTTTGTCAAATATTTTGAAGACATGTTGCATAAGAATCAATATCTTTCAAACCCATACAGCCCTTCAGAACTCACCCGCATTTGCTTAATGAAATTGCCGGAACATTTACGGAATATTATTTTAGCAGGACGATGCAAAGACGACATTGAAGCATTTCAGGGACTGTTACAAGAACTGGAAATTGACACTGACAATCGCGGAACGCGAAAACAGGAGCACAACAATTACATGTCGCACCCGTCACAATTCCGCGATGATTCTTACAACGCAAATCGTGACCAAAACAGACACCACCCATATGAAAACCACTGGAAGAGTAATAATAGTTACAGAGAAAGATTGCATCTCTGTAGTAATGAATATGACAGAGATAACCATAGAAACAGACAATATGGGAACAAAAACAATTATTATCAAGGGAGACAGAATAACGTCAGACGCAACGGTCCACCGTGCAGTGATAATTCAGGGAGAAATTCTCCACCATCTAATCGACGAGAAAGAAACTCCAGGAACTACCGACATGACAACAGACACGAAGTTCATCAAAACTGGCGGGATTCGAACAGAGCAGGGCCTTCTCGACAAGGTGAAATCTTGAAGTAAGGTCTCCTAATCCCAATAACGGCGCGCGCCAACCAAGAGACACACAATGACTCGCACCGCAGGCAGCCGCGTGCGCCGGCTGGCTCAGAGAAAAATAACATAGACGCTAACCTTGAGAAAAATTCCAGTATTCTTTACTGACGTATACCGCATGATAATTGCGATCAAGTTAACTCTGAGCACTAGGAAGAGCGAAGGACTGTACTACATTTCACATGTAAAACCGTTTATTGAAAGATAATCTGCTTTTTAACTTTGTCTTTGCCATATAACTTTTCACTTTACATTACTAGTATGCTTTGTCACACTGAGAAACTGTTAACATGCAACAATGTTTTGAAGTTAACCATCCAGTCTAGAACCAAGGGAACATTTTTAAACAGAAATTACGAATGCATTGTTATAGTGAACAGACGACACACCGTTGTTATTTGTACATTCTTCCTTGTTAGTTGCACGATTACGTAACGACTATAAGGCTTACACACTTAGAACATATACTGTTAATGAGATTTTAATGTAAAATTTTTGGTTTAGTTGAAAAGACATTCTTTATATGAAGTTCTTTCTGTGAGATTAAAGATGACTTAGCATTTGGTTTCTTTGATAGCTACACGATTATATCACGACGCTACTAATGTGTGACACAATTTACGTTGTGCTTTTGCGGTGTATCTGTTTTATATCTGCACAGTTTTTCTTAATTATTCTGGAAAGTAAAACATGTTTTAGTAGTAACTTTGTGGTATAGCTACAACGAGACAGCCTTTTCTGTAGCACAACAATACGTTACAGTACAGTACTTACTTCATCACGGCAATAAGCGTAGTAACTACGATACCTATACGCAAAGCATTTCACTTTTGTTTATCATGAGGTAAGTACATTGACTTCTGCAGAACTTAGCTTTCGGAGGACGATAACTACGACACTTCCACAGAGATTATCTTACAACAAGACGCACAGTTTAGCGCTACAGTACACGTATTTGTGTGATTAATTTTGTACTTAAAACATTTATTTTTAAAGTTATTTGAAGTACAATGATACAAAGGTTTTCGTGATACATTTCATTCCATTGCGGTAATCTGTAACATCTGAGGATATAATTACATTAATCCTCAGGGGGTACACGCTTACTTTGTGTACCATGTGTGTGGCAATCCCAAGGAAACCTAGCTAATATGGTATTTGCTTATACAACTTTACACATCGGTACCATATTTCTCTAACACATTAATTACACAGCTATCTGATCATTTAACTGGGAGAGACAAACATTTATTTTACTACATCAGTGACAGATGTTTACGTAATTATACGGTTGGATAACGCCACACTTATGAAATTGTATTTGTCTGTACTTTGTGAACTGTTCATATTCTTTCGGAACCATTGGGATACTATGAGAGCTTTGAATGACATATTTGGTATGAGATCATGATTTTTAAAGTACGTTTGAGGTAGATGACACTTTTGACATGAGCAGATAATTTTTTTTAGGGTTTATGATGTTATGATGACGATGTGTATTACGCTGTTGCGGTATGTTTATGATCATTAAGCTGATGCTATATGAGTTATTTGATTGTGCTACATATCTGTTACGATGAAATATTGAAGGAGTGTCAACGAATATGTATATGTGTAATAAGGTAAGGAATACTGAGTAGTGGTTAGGGACTCTGGTTTGTGAAAAAGGATGTTGGAAACAAAGAATAGTACTGTAAGAATTATGAAATGTGTGTACATGCGTGAATGTATTACAATGCCGACGAAAATTTTTTGCACACTGTTATATTTGTAGGATTTTATTTTCTACACATTTGTAACGCAAATTCTCAACCTGTGAAAATATTTTTACATGAGACTGTCACTGTAGCGGAAACTGCTGTCGTAAATATTTCGGTAAGAAAGTTAAGTGACCACCTGCACGTAATGTGTTTTGGGCGCCCAGCTGAGAGGTAGTCGTCTGACAAAAGATAGCCATTAGGTGAAAAAAAAGAGGCCATTATCCTCGCTATTGACTTTCCTTTGTAGAAAGCATCGCAAATACGACACGCTCAAACTTGAAAACATATGATTATACTGTGGAGCTCTTAATTGATGATATTTATTAAAATGCCTAATGAAACGACGAGAAACATTTCACAGCCATTGTCTTGCTAGTTGAAAGATTGTTTACTGCATTATGAAATGCCTTATGGCTAGCGAATGACGTTTCACGCCTTGCTTTGCCTATTTTGTTTAATATCTAGTTTCTAGCTGCAGTGCAGCATTGGTAAAAATAAAATTTAATAGATGTACTAATATAGTTATTTTATGCCTACAGATCCAGTAAAAAAAATTAACATAAATAGACATTTCCCTTCACAGGAAGTGCCTAAATAATTTTTTTTTACAATTTGGTAACTTGTCTGCTAGAGTAAGTTCTCGTGATGCATCACCCTAGTGTAAGATGTGACGTAGGTATTAAACATGGTCATTTTTACTGTAATATTTTTTCTGTTTGAGCTTTGTCATGTTTACGTAAAAGTTACTGCTTTTGCTGCTGCTGTTTGCCAGACATAATGTTACGGAATTTGACTTTGTATTACTCTGTTAAGCCAGTTTTACTATGGATTTATTTTTCTTGTTTGCTGCGCATTGCCTTATATTAGTTGTAATATCGCTGCTTCCTTTGACAACTTCCATTTTTTAATTGCTGTTTGTATTAATTGTGTTGTGCTGCTGCATTGCCTCGTCTCTTAGTTAAGCATCTGAGCTCAGTAGGTTTAAGTTAGCTTAAGAAGGGGTAGACTATATAAGAAACTAACTAAGATGAATTGGAAGAAAAGCATTGAGAAGCTATAAGAAAATGCTTTGGCCAAAAAAAGTAGTGTACAGTGGAGAAAAACTATTTTTGAAAGAGGATGTGAACAGAATACAGAAAACATGCTTGGATAGGATTTCTTTTTTTTTGGCTGGAGCAAATGTTGAAATAAGAGATACAATCTATGGAATGAAGTTTTGGGTTGGACTGCAGTACCAAATGTTAACCTGAAAACAAACCCTGTCCTTTCATTTTGTGTTATCCCACTATATGTTTGTGTACCCTTGTGTATTTGTTTTCTTCCTGTCTCTGTGTACTGTTTCATAGAATTTTTTCTCTTCTAATACTAAGCTACATTCACTATGATGAGGAATACTGTTGTCCTCGAATATAATTTGCATTAATAATATGTTATTTACTTCGTAAAGATGTTTAGACATTATTTATCTGTTCTGTTTTAATGCTCATGTGTGAAGTTGATGTTTCAAAAGTTATTCTGATCTTTTATGCATGTACTTATGTCATAATTTTTGTAACAGTGATTTATTTGTTATTTCGATTCTTTTGTAAAGGCTGTATTACTACAAATGTTATCTGTATTGCTATGTTCTTTAATGATGTATTTTGTACCTTTGTTATTGTATTCTTATGTTATAAAATTGTAATAGACACCAGTTCTTCAACTTAAGTTCCATTTCACTGCACACATTTCTGTTGGTCATAGTATATGGACAATATGTGAGAAGTAGGGACTGATAGAGTTTGCATGTGTGTTAATAATTCAGCAAGGGACTGGATAACAGCATTGCTGGTTCTAAGGACAATTCCAAAAACTTTGTGAGTGCACAAGTGGTGGTTTATGGAGTTTCTATATTCTGCACAAGACTCTTTGATGGTGATTGTGCACCAACATAGACGCAACAGATGGCTGCTGGCCGTCTCTACATGGACTACAGTGAGTCTGCATCTTTGATGGCCCACCAATACCATTATTTCTACAAGGACTGCAGTGGGTCTGCACCTCTGGTGGCCCACTAATACCATAATCTCTACCAGGACTACAGTGGGTCTGCTCTGTAAAGACCTACCTACCAATAGTCTTCAACTTCAACTGACTCTGCTGTGGGTTTGCTCTCTTGTGGCCCATTACCTGTCTGCATGTCAAGAGTCAACATTGTCTTTCCGTTGGAAGGACAACACTACTTCTTCAAGACTGCATGGAAATCCACTACTTCTGTGTGCATTTCCTTTTACTACTCAGACTCTGAAAAAACACTGCTATTTTACTGTAATGAATGATCATGACTGTCTTTATGGACTGTGAGAAAATTTTAGCTTTTGACCAACAGTGTATCGATAAGTGTGTGCATTTCATTTCTTTGTTATTGTAATTATGAAAATTTTTTTCAAATCTGTATTGGCCACTGCTCAAAACAATTTGTAAATTTCTTTGTGGGGAGCATGGGGGCTATGTAAGTAGGCTGTTTAGGTTTTTTTTATTGGTAACGCCACGTAGCACTCTGTATGAAGATCACTGGCTGTGCTGGGTGCAGTCTGTGGCTGGTTGGCATTGTTGTAATAGTCGCCACTGTAGTGTTGGGCTGCTGGATGTGAACAGCGTGCAGCGTTGCGCAGCTGGAGGTGAGCCACCAGCAGTGGTGGACGTGGGGAGAGAGATGGCGGAGTTTTGAAATTTGTGAGAATGGATGTCATTAACTGATATATATATTATGACTATTAAGGTAAATACATTATTTGTTCTCTATTAAAATCTTTCCTTTACTAACTACACCTATCAGTAGTTAGTGCCTTCTGTTGTTTGAATCTTTTATTTAGCTGGCGTAATGGTGCTCGCTGTATTGCAGTAGTTCGAGTAACGAAGATTTTTGGTGAGGTAAGTAATTTGTGAAAGGTATAGGTTAATGTTAGTCAGGGCCATTGTTTTGTAGGGATTGTTCAAAGTCAGATTGCGTTGCGCTAAAAATATTGTGTGTCAGTTTAAGCACAGTCGTGTATAATTGTTTTAAGGGGAAGTTTCATATGTCCATTGCAGTCGTTCAGCTTTCAACAAATTACATGTGTCACCTGCTGGAAATGAAGCGACCGACGTCGAAAAATAAACGTGGAGGTTGATATATTTGGTTTTTCTTATTCTATGACTGAGAACAACCGTGTAAGTTGTATTGACTTGTTTAATTTCACAATATTTGCATTGAAATATACGCTTTTACAATGTCACAACGTTAAAACAGTTGTCAGGATAAAGCATCTCGTAAACATCAAAAAGTGAAATAATCCTAAACACAACAATATTAAATATTAACTTACAGAAAGTTAAAGAATGCCCGCATCTCGTGGTCGTGCGGTAGCATTCTCGCTTCCCGCGCCCGGGTTCCCGGGTTCGATTCCCGGCGGGGTCAGAGATTTTCTCGGCCTCATGATGCCTGGGTGTTGTGTGATGTCCTTAGGTTAGTTAGGTTTAAGTAGTTCTACGTTCTAGGGGACTGATGACCATAGATGTTAAGTCCTATAGTGCTCAGAGCCATTTGAACCATTTGAGTTAAATTATCCTAAACATGACTATATTAAAGTTAAACTAGATGTTTCTTTACAAAATTATTCCTATGATTTCGTTATGATGTTGGTCAGTACTATGATAAATCATTTAATTCCGTTTCAAAGTTCGGTACTATTTTTAGGAGGACAATCAAGTCTACGGTGGGTGGTTAGTTATGTGACAAATTGAGCGAAAGAGTACCCAAGGTCGCTCGAGTTTACAGTGGACGCAAGCTGGTGAACCAACAAGTTTACGCCTCTGCACGCGGTGTTTACCTTAATCTGTGATGAGCTGTCGTCTGCTAGGCTGCTCTCTCCTCTGAAATTCCTATAAAACTAATTAAAACCTTTGCTGACGTTTTTCAGCATAAACTTTCCCTATGTTTCTCGTTATGTGACAAAATCTGTACTTATCCCTAGTCTTAGAATAAGGCTATATACACACGCATGGCTAGAGCAGCATGCATTTAATAATGTCCTCTCAGTTCTTGCAAGAACAATTAACTAACTGGCAGGTTCGTTTCTCCACAGTTGGAACTAAACGATGTTACAGCTAATTTCTTCTCTGCGTCGTACAGAGCGTTATGCGCTCCATTCTGCAGTTGACGCCAGTTCAGAGAAAAGTCCCTTCAAAATTTCCATTTTGTCTTTCCCATAGCCGAACTGTCTCCCCACCTGGGTTCTTTCATTCTTCACGTCACAGCTTTTTTCGACTCAGAGTCTAACATTCTGAGTGGTGTCTGTTTGTGCTATATTGTGTCTCCCTACCACTTTCACGCAACGACGCTCTGAGCGTGTTTTTTAGGGAGATGACTAGTTTGAACCTGGGACCTGTTGCTGGTAAGGAAACGTCAGAACACACATGACATGTAGAGTTCACAAGAGTTCAGTGAGACTAGCGATGATATAACCAAATACTTAATGATTTCAGCGTCAGCTCCACTGCACTCCCTGCAAAAGAATCTTAATACTACCTAAATTTAGTGGAACGGGTTCAAGGCTTTCCTGTTTTTAGTTAGCTGGTAAAATAACGTCGAAAAAGCAGTTAAGTATACCATTGGAAATTTTATTCTACTCACAAAACATTCTCTATAAATTGCACTATTGATAAAAGGAAATGTTTTAATAGAGGATGGTAAAAACCAACTGCGTTCAGCAAAAATGTGAACGAATATTCCCTGAGTTTGTTTCCAAGTTCTACAATGGATCGAAGGATAACCTATGCCATATCACATCTATAATCTGTGTTTAAATTAAGTTTCACAAAAGAGAAAACTATCAAAATCGTCTGCAGTGACCCTCAATTGTCTTTAATTACTTATCAAATTTGTCGTAAATTACAGTGGCTTATGTGGCTTCTCAATAATTATATAACAGAAAAATCATTGCGTTTCAGATTTTTAATTCAAGTGGCAAATGTGAACACCATGAGCTTTAATTGACGATCGACACTAGTATTACGTAAAAAGAGGGTGTAACAGATGAGACTTCTGCAGTTCTGAGTGTTGTGAGTGAAGCTTTATGCGCTGTTATGCGGCATCGCGTGCGTTCATTACCTTGTCGGTGTTCGTCAGGAGGCGGCAGGCAGCACAGCTCCGCTCACCTCGTGATCTCGGAGGCAAGTCTACTCCTAACTTCTCCTTACTACAATTTACCGAAATTGGTTTAAAAAATTATCTGGCTGTGTTTTCATCTGACCAGTCAGGGTCCGCCTAAAAAAATTCTGTCTATCCAATAATAAACGTTATACTTTTCGTGGTGGGGCAATGTTTTTAAAGTTTGCAACGTAACAGAGACGCGAAAAAGTCTCACGCTAAAACTTGCAGCTGGGGTGGCCCTTTTTGTGTTATCGTAAGATCTATACTGTTCTTCAGGAGGGCTCTAGCTTTTAAAATGGGCTGTGGGGTGGTCCTCTACAGATAGCCACTGTGCTGTCTGGGCTACTGGTAGCACTTTGGAGCCAACGTGTGACTTCTTCCGCTGATATCTTGCGATTTTATGCAACTACCACTGCAATGCTCGACGATTCACGTCCGTCAGTACATGAGGTCTGTCTGGTCTTGGATTAGTTGTGGTTGGTCCTTCTCGCTTCCACTTCATAGACACATTACCAGCATTGGACTTGGATGGCTTTAGAAGGGTTGAAATGTACCTGATGGATTTGTTACTCAGGTAACATTCAATGACAAGTCATTATTCGAAGTGTCTGAGCTCACCTCACCGTCCCATTCTGGTGTTGCTCCTCTGCTGACAACACAATACTCCCGGCGTCCTTTTATACACCCCTGTTCACCCCCCGTAAAATCTAGCGGCTATTTCCACCTTACATAATGGTGTTCGCATACTTTTGGTCTGAGAGTGTACAGTCATTTGTAAGGTGGCAGAATAAATGAAGATCAGATTAGCACCTTACATAAGAGCTTTATACAGAAAGGTGAATATAACACCTAACTTAATTCGATGGTTATGAGCAGATTTGCCTATGAGTATGTAACGCAAAAAGGGATGACAATCGACGCTGATTAACACACCGTTAATATATAATGCATGCCTCTGAGCAGAAGGTGCATCAAGCAGCGAGAGGCGTTTTAGTTTGAAATTCAGAGGGGCGGGAGCAGAGGCAAGGACACGCCACAGGAGATACAATGGAAATCATTTAATGGGGCGTCCTAAGACAGGTCGACAACTAACCAGGTGAGTCAGAATGGCAGGGCAAGTTAACGGGCCATCTGAGGGACGACAGAATATAAAACTTTTAAAAACTGCGTTTCAGAATTCCAAATGAATACTAACAAGACCAATGACGCGTTTTTGATCATGTGTCCAACGAGTGGTACACACATGACAGACAATGTACTAATTTTGACATCTGGCGTGGGCACAAAACGTCCGACTGGCGGAAATGCACAAGGAAGGAGCAAAGAGCTGAAGTTTCGACGCAGTTTGATGGTAGGGTCCTTCTGATTGGTTGAGAGAGTTTCCACAAAATAAGAGGAACGCTCCTCTTGTAAGGTGTCAGCCAAATCCCACACCTTCCATGAAAGCCCTGACATGATAAGCAAATCCAGTAGTATGTCACATAGCTCCGAATAAATCGTGACATTAAATTAACCAAAGTAATACGAGTAACGAGAGAGCAAATGGAATACCACTGACTAACACAAGAATGCCTAAATCTATGTCATACCTTCCCACCGTGAAACAGACGCAGTTCCGTGGGGAAAAACGAGAACAGAAGTCGAGAGCAGAACCGTGTTAAGCTAGAAGGCCCTACGATAAGGGACGGGCGGACTCCCACGTCGCCAGCTAACTGCTAGGACCACCCCACAGCCCATTTTAAAAGCTAGAGCCCTCCTGAAGAACAGTATAGATCTTACGATAACACAAAAAGGGCCACCCCAGCTGCAAGTTTTAGCGTGAGACTTTTTCGCGTCTCTGTTACGTTGCAAACTTTAAAAACATTGCCCCACCACGAAAAGTATAACGTTTATTATTGGATAGACAGAATTTTTTTAGGCGGACCCTGACTGGTCAGATGAAAACACAGCCAGATAATTTTTTAAACCAATTTCGGTAAATTGTAGTAAGGAGAAGTTAGGAGTAGACTTGCCTCCGAGATCACGAGGTGAGCGGAGCTGTGCTGCCTGCCGCCTCCTGACGAACACCGACAAGGTAATGAACGCACGCGATGCTGCATAACAGCGCATAAAGCTTCACTCACAACACTCAGAACTGCAGAAGTCTCATCTGTTACACCCTCTTTTTACGTAATACTAGTGTCGATCGTCAATTAAAGCTCATGGTGTTCACATTTGCCACTTGAATTAAAAATCTGAAACGCAATGATTTTTCTGTTATATAATTATTGAGAAGCCACATAAGCCACTGTAATTTACGACAAATTTGATAAGTAATTAAAGACAATTGAGGGTCACTGCAGACGATTTTGATAGTTTTCTCTTTTGTGAAACTTAATTTAAACACAGATTATAGATGTGATATGGCATAGGTTATCCTTCGATCCATTGTAGAACTTGGAAACAAACTCAGGGAATATTCGTTCACATTTTTGCTGAACGCAGTTGGTTTTTACCATCCTCTATTAAAACATTTCCTTTTATCAATAGTGCAATTTATAGAGAATGTTTTGTGAGTAGAATAAAATTTCCAATGGTATACTTAACTGCTTTTTCGACGTTATTTTACCAGCTAACTAAAAACAGGAAAGCCTTGAACCCGTTCCACTAAATTTAGGTAGTATTAAGATTCTTTTGCAGGGAGTGCAGTGGAGCTGACGCTGAAATCATTAAGTATTTGGTTATATCATCGCTAGTCTCACTGAACTCTTGTGAACTCTACATGTCATGTGTGTTCTGACGTTTCCTTACCAGCAACAGGTCCCAGGTTCAAACTAGTCATCTCCCTAAAAAACACGCTCAGAGCGTCGTTGCGTGAAAGTGGTAGGGAGACACAATATAGCACAAACAGACACCACTCAGAATGTTAGACTCTGAGTCGAAAAAAGCTGTGACGTGAAGAATGAAAGAACCCAGGTGGGGAGACAGTTCGGCTATGGGAAAGACAAAATGGAAATTTTGAAGGGACTTTTCTCTGAACTGGCGTCAACTGCAGAATGGAGCGCATAACGCTCTGTACGACGCAGAGAAGAAATTAGCTGTAACATCGTTTAGTTCCAACTGTGGAGAAACGAACCTGCCAGTTAGTTAATTGTTCTTGCAAGAACTGAGAGGACATTATTAAATGCATGCTGCTCTAGCCATGCGTGTGTATATAGCCTTATTCTAAGACTAGGGATAAGTACAGATTTTGTCACATAACGAGAAACATAGGGAAAGTTTATGCTGAAAAACGTCAGCAAAGGTTTTAATTAGTTTTATAGGAATTTCAGAGGAGAGAGCAGCCTAGCAGACGACAGCTCATCACAGATTAAGGTAAACACCGCGTGCAGAGGCGTAAACTTGTTGGTTCACCAGCTTGCGTCCACTGTAAACTCGAGCGACCTTGGGTACTCTTTCGCTCAATTTGTCACATAACTAACCACCCACCGTAGACTTGATTGTCCTCCTAAAAATAGTACCGAACTTTGAAACGGAATTAAATGATTTATCATAGTACTGACCAACATCATAACGAAATCATAGGAATAATTTTGTAAAGAAACATCTAGTTTAACTTTAATATAGTCATGTTTAGGATAATTTAACTCAAATGGTTCAAATGGCTCTGAGCACTATAGGACTTAACATCTATGGTCATCAGTCCCCTAGAACGTAGAACTACTTAAACCTAACTAACCTAAGGACATCACACAACACCCAGGCATCATGAGGCCGAGAAAATCTCTGACCCCGCCGGGAATCGAACCCGGGAACCCGGGCGCGGGAAGCGAGAATGCTACCGCACGACCACGAGATGCGGGCATTCTTTAACTTTCTGTAAGTTAATATTTAATATTGTTGTGTTTAGGATTATTTCACTTTTTGATGTTTACGAGATGCTTTATCCTGACAACTGTTTTAACGTTGTGACATTGTAAAAGCGTATATTTCAATGCAAATATTGTGAAATTAAACAAGTCAATACAACTTACACGGTTGTTCTCAGTCATAGAATAAGAAAAACCAAATATATCAACCTCCACGTTTATTTTTCGACGTCGGTCGCTTCATTTCCAGCAGGTGACACATGTAATTTGTTGAAAGCTGAACGACTGCAATGGACATATGAAACTTCCCCTTAAAACAATTATACACGACTGTGCTTAAACTGACACACAATATTTTTAGCGCAACGCAATCTGACTTTGAACAATCCCTACAAAACAATGGCCCTGACTAACATTAACCTATACCTTTCACAAATTACTTACCTCACCAAAAATCTTCGTTACTCGAACTACTGCAATACAGCGAGCACCATTACGCCAGCTAAATAAAAGATTCAAACAACAGAAGGCACTAACTACTGATAGGTGTAGTTAGTAAAGGAAAGATTTTAATAGAGAACAAATAATGTATTTACCTTAATAGTCATAATATATATATCAGTTAATGACATCCATTCTTACAAATTTCAAAACTCCGCCATCTCTCTCCCCACGTCCACCACTGCTGGTGGCTCACCTCCAGCTGCGCAACGCTGCACGCTGTTCACATCCAGCAGCCCAACACTACAGTGGCGACTATTACAACAATGCCAACCAGCCACAGACTGCACCCAGCACAGCCAGTGATCTTCATACAGAGTGCTACGTGGCGTTACCAATAAAAAAAACCTAAACAGCCTACTTACATAGCCCCCATGCTCCCCACAAAGAAATTTACAAATTGTTTTGAGCAGTGGCCAATACAGATTTGAAAAAAATTTTCATAATTACAATAACAAAGAAATGAAATGCACACACTTATCGATACACTGTTGGTCAAAAGCTAAAATTTTCTCACAGTCCATAAAGACAGTCATGATCATTCATTACAGTAAAATAGCAGTGTTTTTTCAGAGTCTGAGTAGTAAAAGGAAATGCACACAGAAGTAGTGGATTTCCATGCAGTCTTGAAGAAGTAGTGTTGTCCTTCCAACGGAAAGACAATGTTGACTCTTGACATGCAGACAGGTAATGGGCCACAAGAGAGCAAACCCACAGCAGAGTCAGTTGAAGTTGAAGACTATTGGTAGGTAGGTCTTTACAGAGCAGACCCACTGTAGTCCTGGTAGAGATTATGGTATTAGTGGGCCACCAGAGGTGCAGACCCACTGCAGTCCTTGTAGAAATAATGGTATTGGTGGGCCATCAAAGATGCAGACTCACTGTAGTCCATGTAGAGACGGCCAGCAGCCATCTGTTGCGTCTATGTTGGTGCACAATCACCATCAAAGAGTCTTGTGCAGAATATAGAAACTCCATAAACCACCACTTGTGCACTCACAAAGTTTTTGGAATTGTCCTTAGAACCAGCAATGCTGTTATCCAGTCCCTTGCTGAATTATTAACACACATGCAAACTCTATCAGTCCCTACTTCTCACATATTGTCCATATACTATGACCAACAGAAATGTGTGCAGTGAAATGGAACTTAAGTTGAAGAACTGGTGTCTATTACAATTTTATAACATAAGAATACAATAACAAAGGTACAAAATACATCATTAAAGAACATAGCAATACAGATAACATTTGTAGTAATACAGCCTTTACAAAAGAATCGAAATAACAAATAAATCACTGTTACAAAAATTATGACATAAGTACATGCATAAAAGATCAGAATAACTTTTGAAACATCAACTTCACACATGAGCATTAAAACAGAACAGATAAATAATGTCTAAACATCTTTACGAAGTAAATAACATATTATTAATGCAAATTATATTCGAGGACAACAGTATTCCTCATCATAGTGAATGTAGCTTAGTATTAGAAGAGAAAAAATTCTATGAAACAGTACACAGAGACAGGAAGAAAACAAATACACAAGGGTACACAAACATATAGTGGGATAACACAAAATGAAAGGACAGGGTTTGTTTTCAGGTTAACATTTGGTACTGCAGTCCAACCCAAAACTTCATTCCATAGATTGTATCTCTTATTTCAACATTTGCTCCAGCCAAAAAAAAAAGAAATCCTATCCAAGCATGTTTTCTGTATTCTGTTCACATCCTCTTTCAAAAATAGTTTTTCTCCACTGTACACTACTTTTTTTGGCCAAAGCATTTTCTTATAGCTTCTCAATGCTTTTCTTCCAATTCATCTTAGTTAGTTTCTTATATAGTCTACCCCTTCTTAAGCTAACTTAAACCTACTGAGCTCAGATGCTTAACTAAGAGACGAGGCAATGCAGCAGCACAACACAATTAATACAAACAGCAATTAAAAAATGGAAGTTGTCAAAGGAAGCAGCGATATTACAACTAATATAAGGCAATGCGCAGCAAACAAGAAAAATAAATCCATAGTAAAACTGGCTTAACAGAGTAATACAAAGTCAAATTCCGTAACATTATGTCTGGCAAACAGCAGCAGCAAAAGCTGTAACTTTTACATAAACATGACAAAGCTCAAGCAGAAAAAATATTACAGTAAAAATGACCATGTTTAATACCTACGTCACATCTTACACTAGGGTGATGCATCACGAGAACTTACTCTAGCAGACAAGTTACCAAATTGTAAAAAAAAATTATTTAGGCACTTCCTGTGAAGGGAAATGTCTATTTATGTTAATTTTTTTTACTGGATCTGTAGGCATAAAATAACTATATTAGTACATCTATTAAATTTTATTTTTACCAATGCTGCACTGCAGCTAGAAACTAGATATTAAACAAAATAGGCAAAGCAAGGCGTGAAACGTCATTCGCTAGCCATAAGGCATTTCATAATGCAGTAAACAATCTTTCAACTAGCAAGACAATGGCTGTGAAATGTTTCTCGTCGTTTCATTAGGCATTTTAATAAATATCATCAATTAAGAGCTCCACAGTATAATCATATGTTTTCAAGTTTGAGCGTGTCGTATTTGCGATGCTTTCTACAAAGGAAAGTCAATAGCGAGGATAATGGCCTCTTTTTTTTCACCTAATGGCTATCTTTTGTCAGACGACTACCTCTCAGCTGGGCGCCCAAAACACATTACGTGCAGGTGGTCACTTAACTTTCTTACCGAAATATTTACGACAGCAGTTTCCGCTACAGTGACAGTCTCATGTAAAAATATTTTCACAGGTTGAGAATTTGCGTTACAAATGTGTAGAAAATAAAATCCTACAAATATAACAGTGTGCAAAAAATTTTCGTCGGCATTGTAATACATTCACGCATGTACACACATTTCATAATTCTTACAGTACTATTCTTTGTTTCCAACATCCTTTTTCACAAACCAGAGTCCCTAACCACTACTCAGTATTCCTTACCTTATTACACATATACATATTCGTTGACACTCCTTCAATATTTCATCGTAACAGATATGTAGCACAATCAAATAACTCATATAGCATCAGCTTAATGATCATAAACATACCGCAACAGCGTAATACACATCGTCATCATAACATCATAAACCCTAAAAAAAATTATCTGCTCATGTCAAAAGTGCCATCTACCTCAAACGTACTTTAAAAATCATGATCTCATACCAAATATGTCATTCAAAGCTCTCATAGTATCCCAATGGTTCCGAAAGAATATGAACAGTTCACAAAGTACAGACAAATACAATTTCATAAGTGTGACGTTATCCAACCGTATAATTACGTAAACATCTGTCACTGATGTAGTAAAATAAATGTTTGTCTCTCCCAGTTAAATGATCAGATAGCTGTGTAATTAATGTGTTAGAGAAATATGGTACCGATGTGTAAAGTTGTATAAGCAAATACCATATTAGCTAGGTTTCCTTGGGATTGCCACACACATGGTACACAAAGTAAGCGTGTACCCCCTGAGGATTAATGTAATTATATCCTCAGATGTTACAGATTACCGCAATGGAATGAAATGTATCACGAAAACCTTTGTATCATTGTACTTCAAATAACTTTAAAAATAAATGTTTTAAGTACAAAATTAATCACTCAAATACGTGTACTGTAGCGCTAAACTGTGCGTCTTGTTGTAAGATAATCTCTGTGGAAGTGTCGTAGTTATCGTCCTCCGAAAGCTAAGTTCTGCAGAAGTCAATGTACTTACCTCATGATAAACAAAAGTGAAATGCTTTGCGTATAGGTATCGTAGTTACTACGCTTATTGCCGTGATGAAGTAAGTACTGTACTGTAACGTATTGTTGTGCTACAGAAAAGGCTGTCTCGTTGTAGCTATACCACAAAGTTACTACTAAAACATGTTTTACTTTCCAGAATAATTAAGAAAAACTGTGCAGATATAAAACAGATACACCGCAAAAGCACAACGTAAATTGTGTCACACATTAGTAGCGTCGTGATATAATCGTGTAGCTATCAAAGAAACCAAATGCTAAGTCATCTTTAATCTCACAGAAAGAACTTCATATAAAGAATGTCTTTTCAACTAAACCAAAAATTTTACATTAAAATCTCATTAACAGTATATGTTCTAAGTGTGTAAGCCTTATAGTCGTTACGTAATCGTGCAACTAACAAGGAAGAATGTACAAATAACAACGGTGTGTCGTCTGTTCACTATAACAATGCATTCGTAATTTCTGTTTAAAAATGTTCCCTTGGTTCTAGACTGGATGGTTAACTTCAAAACATTGTTGCATGTTAACAGTTTCTCAGTGTGACAAAGCATACTAGTAATGTAAAGTGAAAAGTTATATGGCAAAGACAAAGTTAAAAAGCAGATTATCTTTCAATAAACGGTTTTACATGTGAAATGTAGTACAGTCCTTCACTCTTCCTAGTGCTCAGAGTTAACTTGATCGCAATTATCATGCGGTATACGTCAGTAAAGAATACTGGAATTTTTCTCAAGGTTAGCGTCTATGTTATTTTTCTCTGAGCCAGCCGGCGCACGCGGCTGCCTGCGGTGCGAGTCATTGTGTGTCTCTTGGTTGGCGCGCGCCGTTATTGGGATTAGGAGACCTTACTTCAAGATTTCACCTTGTCGAGAAGGCCCTGCTCTGTTCGAATCCCGCCAGTTTTGATGAACTTCGTGTCTGTTGTCATGTCGGTAGTTCCTGGAGTTTCTTTCTCGTCGATTAGATGGTGGAGAATTTCTCCCTGAATTATCACTGCACGGTGGACCGTTGCGTCTGACGTTATTCTGTCTCCCTTGATAATAATTGTTTTTGTTCCCATATTGTCTGTTTCTATGGTTATCTCTGTCATATTCATTACTACGGAGATGCAATCTTTCTCTGTAACTATTATTACTCTTCCAGTGGTTTTCATATGGGTGGTGTCTGTTTTGGTCACGATTTGCGTTGTAAGAATGGCCTTGTCGTGTATTATTTCTGTCATCGCGGAATTGTGACGGGTGCGACATGTAATTGTTGTGCTCCTGTTTTCGCGTTCCGCGATTGTCAGTGTCAATTTCCAGTTCTTGTAACAGTCCCTGAAATGCTTCAATGTCGTCTTTGCATCGTCCTGCTAAAATAATATTCCGTAAATGTTCCGGCAATTTCATTAAGCAAATGCGGGTGAGTTCTGAAGGGCTGTATGGGTTTGAAAGATATTGATTCTTATGCAACATGTCTTCAAAATATTTGACAAACCTGGAAAATTCAGATTGTTGAAAGTGTTTCATCATAATGATGCTATGTTTTACTAGGTCTTGTGTAGCTTGAGACCAATATGCTGAGAGGAAGGCATAATAAAATTCTCCTTCACTGTGACAATCGTGAATGACCGATCGCATTCTTACAGCTGGTTCATTCTCCAAGTAGCCACACATAAATTCTAATATGTGCTGTAATGACCAGTTGGGAGGAAAACAATGAGAGAATTGATGGAGCCACGCTTGTGGATGAATGTCGTTGCCAGAATTCGTAAATGTTTTGAATTTACGTGCAGTAATGAACAGCTTATAGTCAAAATCATCGTGTCGGCGAGTCGCATGTCGGTCATTGTTACGTCGTTTCGGCGGTTCCATCTCAAAATTCGGTGTACCTTGCCCATTTCTTTCATAATTTCCGAAGTGCCCTGTGTTATTATTTTGTGGCTGTTGCGTATTTCTATGTCCTTCTAGTGCCCGTGGTCTAGGGTTAGCGTCTTTGATTCATAATCAAAAAACGTCTTCAGTCCCGCGTTCGATCCCCGCCACTGCCTAAATTTTGATACAAAATCAGCATAAGAAGTCAGCCTCATTCTGCCAACGGCCTTGTCAAAGAGGGCGGAGGAGCGGATAGAGGTTCAGGGCACTCTCTTGTCCTAGGGGTGGGAAATTGCCCCTAAAGGCGGAAGAATCAGCAATGATCAACGACATGAGGATGCAGAAGGCAATGGAAACCACTGCATTAAAGTCACGTAACGTGCATCCACAGGACATGTGGCTTGTAGTTGAAGAAGTGTCATGATGATATCTCCACTGGCAAAAGATTCCGGAATAGTCCCCCATTCGGATCTCCGGAACGGGACTGCCAAGGGGGAGGTTACCATGAGAAAAAGATTGAATAATCAACGAAAGGATAATGTTCTACGAGTCGGGGTGTGGAATGTCAGAAGCTTGAACGTGGTAGGGAAACTAGAAAATCTGAAAAGGGAAATGCTAAGGCTCAATCTAGATATAGTAGGGGTCAGTGAGCGGACCTCGGGGAGGATCAGTTTGGATTCCGTCGAAATGTTGGAACACGTGAGGCAATACTGACCTTACGAGTTATCTTAGAAGAAAGATTAAGAAAAGGCAAACCTACGTTTCTAGCATTTGTAGACTTAGAGAAAGCTTTTGACAATGTTGACTGGAATACTCTTTTTCAAATTCTAAAGGTGGCAGGGGTAAAATACAGAGATCGAAAGGCTATTTACAATTTGTACAGAAACCAGATGGCAGTCATAAAAGTCGAGGGGCATGAAAGGGAAGCAGTGGTTGGGAAAGGAGTGAGACAGGGTTGTAGCCTCTCCCCGATGTTATTCAATCTGTATATTGAGCAAGCAGTAAAGGAAACAAAAGAAAAATTTGGAGGAGGTATTAAAATTCATGGAGACGAAGTAAAAACTTTGAGGTTCACCGAATACATTGTAATTCTGTCAGAGACGGCAAAGGACTTTGAAGAGCAGTTGAACGGAATGGACAGTGTCTTGAAAGGAGGATATAAGATGAACATTAATAAAAGCAAAACGAGGATAATGGAATGTAGTCAAATTAAATCGGGTGATGCTGCTGGAATTAGATTAGGAAATGAGACACTTAAAGTAGTAAAGGAGTTTTGCTATTTAGGAAGTAAAATAACTGATGATGGTCGAAGTAGAGAGGATATAAAATGTAGACTGGCAATGGCAAGGAAAGCGTTTCTGAAGAAGAGAAATTTGTTAACATCGAATATAGATTTATGTATCAGGAAGTCGTTTCTGAAAGTATTTGTTCGGAGTGTAGCCATGTATGGAAGTGAAACATGGACGATTACTAGTTTGGACAAGAAGAGAATAGAAGCTTTCGAAATGTGGTGCTACAGAAGAATACTGAAGATAAGGTGGATAGATCACGTAACTAATGAAGAGGTATTGAATAGGATTGGGGAGAAGAGAAGTTTGTGGCACAACTTGACTAGAAGAAGGGATCGGTTGGTAGGACATGTTTTGAGGCATCAAGGGATCACAAATTTAGCGTTGGAGGGCAGCTTGGAGGGTAAAAATCGTAGAAGGAGACCGAGAGATGAGTACACTAAGCAGATTAAAAAGGATGTAGGTTGCAGTAGGTACTGGAAGATGAAGCAGCTTGCACAGGATAGAGTAGCATGGAGAGCTGCATCAAACCAGTCTCAGGACTGAAGACAACAACAACAACAACAGTGAAGTGAAGTGTAAGGAAGACAAGGATTTCTGGTCAGATGAGTATCGGGTAATATCAACAGCAGCAGAAAATGGTATAACAGGTGTAGGATTCGTTATGAATAGGAAGGTAGGGCAGAGGGTCTGTTACTGAGAACAGTTCAGTGACCGGGTTGTTCTAATCGGAATCGACAGCAGACCAACACCGACAACGATAGTTCAGGTATACATGCCGACATCGCAAGCTGAAGACGAACAGATAGAGAAAGTGTATGAGGATATTGAGAGAGGAATGCAGTATGTCAAGGGGGACGAAAATCTAATAGTCATGGGCGACTGAAATGCAGTTGTAGGGGAAGGAGTAGAAGAAAAGGTTACAGGAGAGTATGGGCTTGGAACAAGGAATGAAAGAGGAGAAAGACTAATTGAGTTCTGTAACAAGTTTCAGCTAGTAATAGCGAATACTCTGTTCAAGAATCACAAGAGGAGGAGGTATACTTGGAAAAGGCCGGGAGATACGGGAAGATTTCAATTAGATTACATCATGGTCAGACAGAGATTCCGAAATCAGATACTGGATTGTAAGGCGTACCCAGGAGCAGATATAGACTCAGATCACAATATAGTAGTGATGAAGAGTAGGCTGAAGTTCAAGACAGGAAGAATCAATACGCCAAGTGGGATACGGAAGTTCTAAGGAATAACGAGATACATTTGAAGTTCTCTAACGCTATAGATACAGCAATAAGGAATAGCGAAGTAGGCAACACAGTTGAAGAGGAATGGACGTCTCTAAAAAGGGCCATCACAGAAGTTGGGAAGGAAAACATAGGTACAAAGAAGGTAGCTGCGAAGAAACCATGGGTAACAGAAGAAATACTTCAGTTGATTGATAAAAGGAGGAAGCACAAGCATGTTCCGGAAAAAATCAGGAATACAGAAATACAAGTCGATGAGGAATGAAATAAATAGGAAGTGCATGGAAGCTAAGACGAAATGACTGCAGGAAAAATGTGAAGACATCGAAAAAGATATGATTGTTGGAAGGACAGACTCAGCATACAGGAAAGTCAAAACAACTTTGGTGACATTAAAAGCAACTGTGGTAACATTAAGAGTGCAAGGGGAATTCCACTGTTAAATGCAGAGGAGAGAGCAGATAGGTGGAAAGAATACATCGAAAGCCTCTATGAGGGTGAAGATTTGTCTGATGTGATAGAAGAAGAAACAGGAGTCGATTTAGAAGAGATAGGGGATCCAGAATTAGAATCAGAATTTAAAAGAGCTTTGGAGGACTTACGGTCGAATAAGGCAGAAGGGGTAGGTAACATTCCATCAAAATTTCTAAAGTCATTAGGGGAAGGTGCAACAAAACGACTATTCACGTTGGTGTGTAGAATATATGAGTCTGGCGACATACCATCTGACTTTCGGAAAAGCAACATCCACACAATTCCGAAGACGGCAAGAACTGACAAGTGCGAGAATTATCGCGCAATCAGCTTAACAGCTCATGCATCGAAGCTGCTTACAAGAATAATATACAGAAGAATGGAAAAGAAAATTGAGAATGCGCTAGGTGACGATCAGTTTGGCTTTAGGGAAAGCAAAGGCACGAGAGAGGCAATTCTTACGTTACGGCTAATAATGGAAGCGAGGCTAAAGAAAAATCAAGACACGTTCATAGGATTTGTCGACCTGGAAAAAGCGTTCGACAATATAAAATGGTGCAAGCTGTTCCAGATTCTGAAAAAAAGTAGGGGTAAGCTATAGGGAGAGACGGGTCATATACAATATGTACAACAACCAAGAGGGCATAATAAGAGTGGACGATCAAGAACGAAGTGCTCGTATTAAGAAGGGAGTAAGACAAGGCTGTAGCCTTTCGCCCCTACTCTTCAATCTGTACATCGAGGAAGCAATGATGGAAATAAAAGAAAGGTTCAGGAGTGGAATTAAAATACAAGGTGAAAGGATATCAATGATACGATTCGCTGATGACATTGCTATCCTGAGTGAAACTGAAGAAGGATTAAATGATCTGCTCAACGGAATGAACAGTCTAATGAGTACACACTATGGTTTGAGAGTAAATCGGAGAAAGACGAAGGTAACGAAAAGTAGTAGAAATGAGATCAGCGAGAAACTTAACATCAGGATTGATGGTCACGAAGTCAACGAAGTTAAGGAATTCTGCTACCTAGGCAGTAAAATAACCAATGACGGACGGAGCAAGGAGGACATCAAAAGCAGACTCGCTATAGCAAAAAAGGCATTTCTGGCCAAGAGAAGTCTACTAATATCAAATACGGGCCTTAATCTGAGGAAGAAATTTTTGAGGATGTACGTCTGGAGTACAGCATTGTATGGTAGTGAAGCATGGACTGTGGGAATACCGGAACAGAAGAGAATCGAAGCATTTGAGATGTGGTGCTATAGACGAATGTTGAAAATTAGGTGGACTGATAAGGTAAGGAATGAGGAGGTTCTACGCAGAATCGGAGAGGAAAGGAATATGTGGAAAACACTGATAAGGAGAAGGGACAGGATGATAGGACATCTGCTAAGACATGAGGGAATGACTTCCATGGCACTAGAGGGAGCTGTAGAGGGCAAAAACTGTAGAGGAAGACAGAGATTGGAATACGTCAAGCAAATAATTGAGGACGTAGGTTGCAAGTGCTACTCTGAGATGAAGAGGTTAGCACAGGGAAGGAATTCGTGGCGGGCCGCATCAAACCAGTCAGTAGGCTGATGACAAAAAAAAAAAAATGTCCCTCTTCCCGTAGTGGAGCGCGAGTGTCCTCTGAAATATGTTATTCTTGTATTAATTGAGTCAACTGATCTTGTACTTCCCGCATTTCTCTTTTGTACTGTGTGTTGATTTGATTTTGATTCTGTTTGAATTTTTTTATTTGTTCATACTCTTCAGTGTCAGTGAAGGCTACAGGTATGGTGTCATTCAGATCATCATCTACCTTTGTAGATGAGTTAGTGAACTGATCTGAAAGTTCAACTACTTTATCCGATAGTGAAATTATTTCCTCCGTGTGGTTTTCTGAACCAAGTTTCAGAGTGTCCATTTGTGTTGAAATCGTATCTACTGTGTCCTTTAAGTTTTCCTGAGTTTTTGCAAGTTGCGTAACCGAATCGGTAGATGCAACTGAATCAATTTTAGCTTGCAAGGTCTCATGATTTTCATGAACAATAGTTTGCAGTTCTTTTATGGCTGCTTCGTGATTCTGTAATGCATTTCCATGCCGCGAAAAAATAGCTTGAAAATGCTCACAAATTAGTGTTTTTACGTCATTACAGACTTTTTGACATTTCGATTCAGTGTTATGTAACTCATTAGTTAAATCTTGACGTGTTTGTTCAAGCGTGGTGTCTAACTTTTGAAGCTTTTGTCCCATTTGTTGCATTAAATGTAACAAAAATGCACTGGTGTCAATAAAGTTTCCCCTTCCTGGGACAATGAATTCACGGTGTTCTTATTTTAATTTTCAGGAGTGTATAATAATACCGAAATATTGGCATGCACGTCCAGCTAGTGAGACAGTGTTGTTAAGGAAGCTGTTGAGATTAAACCAACGGGCAACCTTGTAAGCAGGGATGGAGGTTTTTGTTTCAACTCTGCTTGGAATCCCGCTCTCTCCCTTGCCAAAAAACAGGGTGACGGAGTCAATGTTACCTAACCTGCTAGTTCGTAGTCTTTCACTATCGATCCTCGGACTTTGGTCCTATTTGGTAGCATTAGTGCTCAGTATGTAAGTGTGTGTGTGTGTGTGTGTGTGTGTTATCTTTCCTGAATTACTTCGAAAACCGAGGTTTTAGATTTGCTTGTACATCGCCTGTCCTTTGCAGTTTGTGCCTTGAAAATGGCCGTGTGTCCTCCCGCCGAAATATCGGCAGTCGCTGTAAATATTACCTGGATGAATTCCCTTAAGTTGTTTAAAAGCATTAAGCAGTTGTCGGAATGTGTGTGCAAATCCGTTAAGTTGGAAGAAACGGAAAACATTTTTGTCTTCCGTAATGCATACAACAGTTAAGTTGGAAGAAACGAAAAACATATTTGTCTTCCGTAATGCACACAATAGTTATTAATGTTCTGCATTATATATGTCCACCGCTCGTGGCCTCGTGGTAGCGTTCTCGCTTCGCAATTGCTGGGTGTCGGGTTCGATTCCGAGCGGGGTTAGAGATTTTAACCTGCCCCGAGATCAGTTGGGTGTTGCTGTGTCGTCTTCACCATCGCCATTCATCCCCATTACTGTCGGACAAAGGCAACGGCAAACCACCTCCATTTGGACATTGCCCAGTACGGCGCTGCGGGTCTACCGGATCGTTTCCCTATGCTTTGTCTAGAAGCATAGGACTTCATTTCCATTTTTTACAATGACCCTACTTTACCATCACCTGTTTGTTACTTTAAATTTCGACACCAGCGTATCTTTGCATCTTGCGAGTTACTTGAGTAGATGATCACATGCAACTTGATGATGCTTTTGATCGTCCACATCTCATACAAAGTTTAACAAAATGTATTCACCTGTTGCAATAGCTCATTGCCAAGCATAGTTTCTATATGTTTCTACCAATAATTTATGTTAAGGATGAAAATTGTCTTTTATAGTGTTGCAATTTCCATAAATGATGTTTTACGTATCTGCTACTCACGATTAATGTTGGCTGTTATATTTGTGCCCACTAATCGATTGTCTGTACACTCACTGATGCTTCTGCTGTACCACTTTGTCTTGACTATGAATCTCAGGTGAGACTGGGCTCAGCCAATGAAGCCGAAGTTATGGCCTGCAAGGCTTACAAGTTTGAAGGGGAACAAAGCTTTATTCTTCGTTCTATTACGGTCGACCCTTTTCTGGAGTGAAGGTGTCCTTCAGCATGTGTGTGACACGGTGTGCTAATGAGTGCGGCTGCATTTAATTATACTGAGAAAGACGGAGAGCTACGTATGTTAGCAGCCTGCGGTTTGCATTCGTGACGTGATAATGCGAAATTTGCGCAACTCTTCACCACGAGTCTACTCTGGGAGATAAGGTAATGTTTCCTGTATTTACGAACTTGGTGAGCAATATTGGAAAGGTAATAATCCTAGGGAACGGAAGCACAACGAACAGCAGAGTGGTATTTAAGGTTACCGTTAATGTGGAACAGATTACGTTCTGTTTACATGCTGTATTTAGCTGTCCAGCATTCCATTCACAAAAGATTTCTTGCACTTTGTATATTTATCGACTGTCCTTCAGGACAATCGATAAATATAGGTCTCTGTGTGATTGTGGCGTGTGTATCACATGGTTCATGTAGTATTAATCTTATTGTTCTACTTCAAACATCTGTATTCGTAGGTATTTAATAATGGAAAGTCAAAAGCAAATCTTATTCCCATTTCTTACCTCATCAATTTAATATCATATAAAATACGTTTTCATTGCGGTTGCACTGAGTAACCATGATGTCTCGAATAATGTCTTGCACGGAAATAACAAGAGAAATTATCTTGCAGCTTCAACTATGTTCGGTGTGAATCACTTCACATGTCGTACGACCTGACGAACTGTACGGACAGAAAGGATTTCTATGGCTTTAATATATTGTTTCCAGAAGTAAAGAAAATTTCGTGTGACCAGGGCATCCCGTCTGGTAGGCCGTTCGCCGGGTGCAAGTCTTTCGATTTGACGTCGATCGGGATTACATGACGATGATTAGGAAAACACAACACTAAGCTCTTGAACGGAGAACGGAGAAAATCTCCGACACAGACGGGAATCGAACCCGGGCCCTTCAGACTGACATTCTCGCGCACTGACCACTTTTTAATCTTTTTTTTCGCTTTCGTTCGTTGTATCTGCTCGAGGCGGACGTCGTAAGACACACGTTTAACTTCGTCGTTGATCTGTTAACTCAGTTTTTTATTACAGTGGGCAGCTAACCCTCTGACCGAACACGCTGAGCTACCGTGCTGGCACATCTTGACACCCCGGACAAGTGGCTGTTTTGCCGTACTGATACAAAGTTTTGTAGGAACGACCTATTACCATTTACGAACAATCAAATACTTCAGATTACAAATGAATTCTCAATTATGGTATGTGTCATGCCCGTTAAGCGTAATGTAGAAGATGCTTATGGGATCCAAGATTACGTTCAGTGACGAGAAATTTGCTCAGTTTACAGGAGTAAATCATTTAAGATGCAAACGGATATCCGTTGCGATGAGTAGGAGTGATGATTTTTTTAAGTAAGGGGTTTTTTGACGAAAATCATTCAATTTTTTTTAAAAACTACATTTAATTTAAGATATTGTATACGTTCCTTATTTTTCTTCCCACCTGAGAAAGTCAATCAGCTCCCGAGTGCGAACAGAAATGTCAGGCCCTGAGTTATCATAAAGCAGCAAAATTCCCTTCGCCAACAAGCAGCGTCTTTTGTTATGAATCGCACGTCGGTGTTTGATCAAGGATGCGCAGTAGATTTCTGCATTGATTGTTGTTTCTCGTGGCATAACGCCAGCCCTGTTTCAGAACACAGTTGCCCTGATCTTGCGCTGTAACGGAATTTGCTTGGGCTTCGCCTTGACAAGACACACTATGTGTCGCTATTTCATCATTGACCGTTGTTTCGATTGTGTCAGCTTGTATAAAGCAGACATGGCTTAAAGCCAAAAATCTGCGCTTGATGATGGCCTAAGGCCGAAACTGCAATAGTCGAAATAAAAAATTTAACAGTCACTGGAGTAAACATGATGTCTTTTAAAAAAATTACTTGTTCCGCCTTGCCAATTCCACTACTGCACGATGGCTGTGATTACCTCCTTCGTCCTCAAAGTACCACACAGAAAGTTTCGTTTTATAGTTTTTGTCTCACTTTCACATTCAAATCTACTATTACCATCTCTTGGTGACATTAACCACTACAAAGTGGAAGATACTGTGGATAGAAACTTGAGAAAAGGTTATCAGGTAACTATAAATGAAAATAGAAAAAGGATACCAGAATGAAATCGAAGTAAATTAGGTGATGCTAGGGTATTTGGATTATGAAAGGGCTCTAAAAGTAATACATGTGTTTGGCTATTTGAACAGCAAAACAACTAACGATTGGCGAAGTAGAGAGAACAGAAAATTCATACTAGCCGTAGCAAGAAACGTGTTTCTGGAAAAGAGAAATTTGTTAACTTTTAATATAAATTCACGTGTACTAAGTTTTTTCTGAAAGCTTTTGTAATACAGAACTGTGCAGAAGCAAAACGAGGACGGTAACGAGTTCAGACAAAAAAAAATTAGACGATTGTGAAATGTGATGTTACGGAAGAATGCTGGAGTTTAGATAGATCGGGTAGGTACTAAGAAGGCACTCAATCAACTTGGAGAGAAAAGAAATATATCCCACAACTTGATTCAAATAATGGTAAAGTTGATAGAACGCACCCTAAGCAACCAGGTATCTTTAGTATGATAACGGAAAGCGTCTAAGGGGTAAACATTGTAGAGAGGAACAAAGGCTTGACTGTGGTGACGAGTTTCAGATGGACGTAGGCTGCAGCAGTTACGCAGAAAGAAAGATCCTAGGCCTGCATACACTAGCGCGAGGATCTACAAAAAGCAGCCTTTTGCTGAAGACCACAACAGCTTCTTCAAAGAGGTCGTCGGCAACCTCATCAGGGTGTAAATATGTTGGTTCATAGATTTTATTTATTTAGTCTTAAAATATTTGGTTGTTTTTTTAATTGGTTTAGCTATTCTGCTCTACATCGTCTGCACTCGTAACACTGTTATTAGTGCTCATGATTACAATAAAGGTTCCAACTAAATCTCCTCATATCTTCGTTTCTCTTCAGTGAAATGCATGAGCTGGTATTAATTCTTTTGCGGCACATTTCTAATAACACTTCCATATCCCAGGAAATCCTATCTAACTACCCTTCCAGCTCCACTACCCTATCCTCCCTCATATCCTATACTTCTGCAATCTACTGTCCCTAAATATAAAGTGGTAGGATAAATTTTATTGTTTACTATACAACCTTTAGATAGCTAGAGAAACGGAGTACAATTTTCTGGACGTCCCTCAAACCTAAACTGGCCGTTCTATCAGTCTATTCCCAATATTCTTCCACCCAGTGCATTAAGCGTAGTGCTATGTCACCCGATGTGAAAGTGTTTGATGAGTATATGTGTAATGTATTAGTGGGTAACAGCAAATTTTGTGCGACTGCTTAAACCAGCAGTATTATTACTGGTGACTGACCTATAAAGTGTGTGATGAGTAAAAGTGCATATATTTCTAATGTGTCTAAAGACAGCGTACCTAATAATATTAAATCAGTAATTACTTCGTTTGCCGACTAATAATTGTAATTATTAGGAGCAGTATGTTTTTAGGTAGGTTAGTACCTCTGGATACATGTGACACGAGCAAGCCATTAATGCTTAATTTCACCTGAACAGAAGGTCAGCTGTTGAAGTATGACGTATGGAAACAATATTGCTAGTCTGTACTGACAGGTACAGTCCACCTAGTGGTGCAGTTACAGACGTGCAGAAAACATCAGATCTTGAAAAAAATGGTTCAAATGGCTCTGAGCACTATGGGACTTAACATCTGTGGTCATCAGTCCCCTAGAACTTAGAACTACTTAAACCTAACTAACCTAAGGACATCACACACATCCATGCTCTAGGCAGGATTCGAACCTGCGACCGGAATGGTCACGCGGTTCCAGACTGATCAGGTCTTGAAGTTTGTGGATGTTTCTGGTAAGACTGATCGATGCAGAGAAAGAACAACCAATACATTGATTTGTGTACATATTAAGGTACAGCATATAAAAATATATTCAATTACACCTGTTACACCCTATATTTTATAGACTAATACTGAGAATACGTTATTCAAGTTTCGTTGTGTTACACTGTAACCTCCCCCTCACTTATCAACCTTAATGAGAGTGAAAAATTAACCCGCGAATACCTAATGGAAATTTGGGAAAAGCAATGGTCACCGAAGTTAATCTATCGGTAGAAATTGACGAAAGGGTTACATCTAAATGAAAGGAAAAATGCAAATAAAATAGGTGAAAATTAATTCTGAAAAAGGGTAAAGTTAATGAAGAAAGTAAATGTGCGGTCGTTACTTTAACAGTTAACTGGCGTTGATTAGAAACGTGAGATTTGGGGAAAATTACGGTCGCCAGTCCTATGGAGAACTACTATAGTAACTGAAAAAGAATGGTTAATGCACATACAATTAGCACTAAAAGCGTGGGAACTGATGGTTGACACGTATTGTGGGAAAACTGAATGTTGGTCAGAAGTAATAAATTTCGCTACACTCTGACTTAATTTAGCAAAAGAATAATAAAACCGGAAAATTGAAAGTTAATTTAGTGATTGAAATTAATAGTGAATTTTTCTTCTGAAGCACTACGTAATTAAATAAAATAAGGTTAGTCATGGGCTACCTCAACAATCATCTCAAAAAGTACATGAATCTATAAATAAGACCTTTATCTTTGAACTTGAATTAATTATTTTGAACAGTTAACAATAGTAAAATTCAGTACGTACCAAGCTGAGCTGCAATCACAGGTAAGCTAAAATATGGTTGTTGTGGTTGGCAGGAGAGATAACACCGTGTTACTAGAGGAGGCCGAAAGGCACGCGTTTTAGCTCACGCAGGCTGGCGTGAGGTCTGGAACAGGACAATGAAATTAGAATTTAGAGACAACTGACGTAGCTGGTGGAATACTTAACTTTAATCCATTAATGACGAACGTCGGTTTTGACGGTAAATAGTTCACCACATCAATAGTAACTGATAATGGCGCCTTGCTAGGTCGTAGCAAATAACGTAGCTGAAGGCTATGCTAATTATCGTCTCGACAAATGAGAGCGTAGAAGTCAGTGAAACATCGCTAGCAAAGTCGGCTGTACAACTGGGGCGAGTGCTCGGTCTGCAATCACTGATAGTGGCGACACGCCGGTCCGACATATACTATCGGACCGCGGCCGACTTAAAGGCTACCACCTAGCAAGTGAGGTGTCTGGCGGTGACACCACAATGGTAACAAAACTCGCACTCTTGATTTGTGCTTGTGCAATCTAAATATTGTAGCTATGAATACTTTAACTGAACTTTGAAATTAAAGTAGTGAAATGGGATGACATTACTTTAATGCTGACGTTTGAATATCAAAGACACATGGGTTCATTTCGGAAAAGGAAGGGACCCTGCTTGGTAATGCAATTGGGACAATGAACAACAAAGGTTCATGCTAAGTTGCTGTATTTTAGTAATGCAAATGGAACAGTTTGAAAAGCTGAGGTCTGCCATACAGTTCTAAAACTTTACGTGCTTTCAGTCTTCCTTGTTGGTTGACTGAAGGTTTGAAGTCTTCGATCGAGGAGGTAGCGACAGTCACTGTTGCAGAAGCTGGATGTTGGCGCGCCTTCTTCTCGACATGGTCACCAGGCGAAACGGGCTCTTGATGTGTGCCAGCTAATGTTTCCTGTCCTGCACAGGCCATTTCTTAAATATTTCCAACTTATAGTACACACGCTAGTAATTCAGCTTAACTTGAGCACTCGGAAGTATTTGAACTTATTGCTACACGTGGTTTCATTGTGACCGTTGGTCACTTCCGAACATTACTACGATCCCCTTAATATTACCTGCCTGACATTTAATTCTCCCCAGAAAAGTTCCTGAAATAGAGAAATTATTATTAAAAACTACTCTTAAGTATTTCACATGCATACCATGTCTCCACTCTTTTGTCTTTACGGAGCACACCTAAGACAGGTCTTACCAACACAAGATCCAGCGGCAGAGTGCTGAAACATGGCTGTTCTTCAGGTCATCTCGCACCTCTGTCGAGGTGGGGGTGCACCATGCTACCTATTGGTTAGCCACATTTCAGGCACTCAAAGCTCAGGTAAATTTCATCTCTTTGGTTCCACCAAAGGTGACCAAAGGACCGTCTCAAAGATGATCATATATTGCACGTTCACTATCTGTGGTTAGCAGACGACCATACATTCATTCATTTCGCAGATCTCACCAAATTGGACGTAGGGATTTGTTTTGTGGGAGTGCACATGTGATCAATTAAATAAATAAATTGTCATTCTTTCCTACACTGGTATCCGGTTTCGGTGTATTAAGTGAAATTGAGTTATTATTACAAAAAATATGTTGTTCTGACAAGAATAACGAAGAATGTTCTACCTATTTTCAATGTCCAGCGGTACTGTACCCTTTCAATAGTACAATAGACGGAAATAGGAGGATATGCATTTCCGGCGTTACAATATGACTGAAGGGATTATTAACGGTTTTGTTTCGTTTGGTGTGCCCTTAGTACGGAATCTGCTGATTTAATGTTATTTCTCTATGCGCGCACATGCACTACTCTGTTCCTACAAGCGATATATTGACTTGAACCTCTGTGTAACCATACTTGTCCATGTAAACATAAATGGTAAAGTTTGTATTCACTAGAAAAAAATGTATTATTTTTTAATATTTCTGTCCTTAAAATTCATTTGAAATACTGCTGTGCAACATACTGCAGTGCAGCGTAGAGGAAATCAACTCCACGCACATTGTATTTTTGTAATATTCGACATGGGTACGGAGCAAGCCGTAGCCAGTGACGTATGGCCTACGCTTTTTTCCACGGACACAATACGGAGCTACGTGACAAGGGTGGCTAGGCGGCGCACTGCGCTGCTAGATCCCGGTTCGGTCCCAGCTGGTGGAGATTGCCTGCCGTCCGGCTGTATTGAATTCGGAAAGCAGTCTCTCAGGCTCGCTGCAGCTCGAAGGAGTCCCGATAGAAAATAGGGGGAGCCGTGTGCGTGGTATTGGAAACAGGTGCAGCGGAAAACGGAACAATGTAACTTTCCAGTCCGGGAGTACATTCAGTAAACGGCCCGTATCCTGATCGAGAGGCACGAGGGCGGTAACGCCCTCCATTCTCTACCCTGCACACACACACACACACACACACACACACACACACACACACACACACACAAACGCGTGTGCGCATTGAAGAACCCGCACATCCGGAACCATGCATAAATAACACACTTGCAGAGGAAGAATGCGCACGCCCACGGACACAAGCAAAACACAGAGTCGACTTTTGTATCTGCAGTACAAAAAACCATCGACCTGTATAGCTTTCCTTTTTAATGAAAGCTACCTTTACTGGGATGACTCAAAGTAGCGTGACCCACTATTCTGCTAGATTCACGTGGTCAAATATGTTTTTGCAGAAATATTTTTGAGAGCGTTGCAACTATAGTAAACATACACTACTGTCCACTGAAATTGCTACACGAAAGATGATGTGCTACAGACGCGAAATTTAACCGAAAGGAAGAAGATGCTGCGATATACAAATGATTAGCTTTTCTGAACGTACACACAAGCTTGGCGCCTGTGTCGACACCTACAATGTGCTGACATGAGGAAAGTTTCAAACCGATTTCTCATACACAAACAGCAGTTGACCGGCGTTGCCTGGTGAGACATTGTTGTGATGCCTCGTGTTCGGAGGAGAAATGCGTACCATCACGTTTACGACATTGATGAAGGTCGGATTGTAGCCTATCGCGATTGCGGTTTATCGTATTGCTTCTCGAATTGGTCGAGATCCAATGACTGTTTGCATAACATGGAATCGGTGAGTTCAGTACGGTAATACGGAACGCCGTGCTGGATCCCAACGGCCTCGTGTCACTAGCAGTCGAGATGACAGGTATCTTAGCCGGCCATCACATTCTCCAGATCTCTCACCAATTGAAAATGCCTGGTCAATGGTGGGCGAGCAACTGGCTCGTCACAATACGCCAGTCACTACTCTTGATGAACTGTGGTATCGTGTTGAAGCTGTATAGGCAGCTGCACCTGTACACACCATCCAAGCTTTGTTTGACTCAATGCCCAGGCGTATCAAGGCTGTTATTACGGCCAGAGGTGGTTATTCTGGGTACCGATTTCTTAGGATCTATGCAGCCACATTGCGTGAAAATGTAATCACATGTCAGTTCTAGTATAGTATTTTTGTCCAATGACTATAAGTTTATCATCTGCATATCTTCTTGGTGTAGCAGTTTTAATAGCCCGTAGTTTACTACACGTATCGAGCTTTATTCCTTGCAAACCTGAGAGATGTTTATTGGGCACTGTGCTTTTGACAGTATTGTTTTCTTTCCTTTTTCCATTCAAGATCGTTTTTAAGTTCTGTGAGTTAGTTTGAGTCTTGCCGCTGTGAGCTGCGGGTTCGAGGCAAGCTGTAAAGTTAGTTAATAGTCTGCAGGGAACAACAATTGGCAAATGCAGCATAATGCTAGGAAGCATGGCAAAAGAAAAAAAGTAAAGCCGTGTGGCCTAAGGTGTGTTGCCACGGTTCGTGTAGCTCCCCCTTCGGGGGTTCGTGTCCTCCCTCGGCCATGGGTGTGTGTGTTGTCCTTAAAGTAGGTTACTTTAAGTTACATTAATTAATGTCTAAGCCTAGGGACCGATGACCTCAGCAGTTTGGCCCCACAGTAACTTACCACAAATTTCGAAAACTAATTAATAATACATGTAAACAAGAAATGTTTTATCAGACGACAATCTGCAGCAGAAATATATTGTAGAAAATGCGCGACACAGAGCTGTGTTGCCAAATAGTATTTATTCCTACTGATTTAGGTCTTTGGCGTTCATCTTAGAACTAAACCAAGGTGAAATAAAGTACAGAATGTAAAAAGGTACACTGTCAAAACGTATTTTGTATGCTTATAGATGTCCGGTTAGACCCATGTTTTTGTGTGAAGTATTTTAGGAATTTACTTCAGTCGATGCGATCTTTCCCGTGTAGCTTCTTTGGTCTGGTACCATACAAACCTGTTTTGGCAGCACCTAAAATCGTAAGGTTCGGTTTGTCATTTGCCACTGAATGGGCAACATCCCGTCGTGAAGCTTTGGTATTCTGTTGTGCACAGTAACTCTGCCTTTATTAAGGATGTTATTCTCATCTTTCGCGATGTATGACATGTGCAGACTTTGTTCGTTTTCTTCTGTAAGTACCAAATTACGATTATTGTATCACATGAGCTCTTAACATTGCTCCTATTTTTACACATTGTTGTCTTGCTTTCATGTTGGTAAAGCTCCTGGATAAAGACGAAGGACCAAAATAGTTCGGAATAAATGTCAATTTACAATACAGCACTGTGTCATTAATTTCCTACAATATTTGGAAAATGGAATTGAGCGTTTGGCGTCATTGGCCGGGTAGCCCCTTGCGGGCCAGGTCCGGCAGCCTTGGTGCAGGTCTTATTACATTCGACGCCATATTGGACGACCAACTCTCCGGATGGGGATGAAACGATTATGAAGACAACACAACACGCAGTCCCTGAGCGTATAAAATCTCCGACCCATCCGGGACTGACTGGGGTACAATAGTGCAACGGCTTTTCAGAAGGCCCATATTCCTGTAGTCGGCGGTTAAGAAGCGACATTACTGGAAGTGTATAAGTGGAAACCAGTTATGTGGAGTGATGCAACGTGCTGTACCCTGTGGTAATTCGATGGAATTGTTTGCGTTTGTCGAATGTCCGTAGAACGCGTAGTGCCAACAGTAAAGTGCTTAAAAGGCGGTTTCGGTACTAGTGGGGTGTTTTTCATTGTTAGGGTGTGTTTCCTTTGTTGCGCTTAAGGAAAAGCTAAATGCAGGAGGATGTGAACAAATTTTACAGCAAGTGTACTGCGTACAGCAGAGGAACGGTTCGGAGACGATGTCATAAAGTAGCGTCTGTGAGGCACTCATCTGTGGACAATAATTGTCGAAATGGACTGCCCTGCCCAGTCTAGCGTCCCTAAACCCAAAGGAACACCTTTAGGATGAGTTAGAACTTCACCCTCGTCCCTTATCACCTACCAACATCACTACCTTCTCTGCTTTCGCCTCGGTTCACTGCCATTCCTGCAAAGGAATTCAGACACCACACTCATAGTATCCAAGCGGAGTTAAAGCGTCCAGGTGGACACACCCCACACTGGTATCCAGTAATGTGTGTCCGGATGCTTTTGATGAGTTAAGTATTTATTTAGCAACATTCGTAATAAATACATTGTAAAAGTCTCTACAGCTCCATTAACAAACTGACTGAAAGTTGGAGTAGCTGAGCTGAGATAGATGGGCTACGAGCGCATTGATAAACTCATGAACCGTACCACAGTTACTTGTGTGCTTATTTTTGTTTTGGTAAGACCGATATTTCGCCTGATTGCAGGTCAGCCTTTTGCGACGTTTCATCTTGCTACTCTCTGGTCAAAATCTAGACATGTTGTTTCCAGTGAAAAAGGGAAAACTATAAACAGCCATTTTAAAAAAAAAACGATGTCATAATTCCGCTGCTATAAAGGTTAAAAACTAATGGCGCTAGTAAGAAAAATCACCACAGTGTCCAATATGACTTACGAAAAGCCCAAGGAAGATATATTTAACTGAAGACAAAATCTTCGAGGTGGTTGCCGCGTCAAGTTCCTTTTCTATGATAAATGTTTTGAGCCCTCAGCTGGAATAATCTTCAGGATATTGTGGCGTCACAGTTAGGTGAACCGCGAACACCACAAGAGTCTGAAGATGATCCCAGCGAACGGGTCGAAACGTCGATCACATAGAAGAAACAAAAGTCCAGCTAACAAACTAGAAGACTACCTTCATCACAGTGTCCACGATTGCCTCAAGACTTACATAGACATATTGACTTGTCCTGATTAGATATGTTGCATGGGTTGTATATGACGCCAACGATCTTCCCGCAGTGGTAACATCTCTCGTCAGATCACCGAGGTTGGGTTCGCATTCGGGAAGACGACGGTTGAAACCCACGTCCGGCCATACTGTTTAGGTTTTCCGCGACTTCCCTAATACGCTCCAAGCAAATGGCGGGATAGTTCCTTTCAAAGGGCACGGTCGACTTTCTCCCCATCCTTCTCTAATCCGATTGGACCGATAACCTCGCTGTCAGGTCCACTCCTCCAAATTAACCAACCAACCAACCAACTTGGCTAGCACTTGGATGGTTGACCGTCTTTGTCTACCGAGTGCTCTTGGTAAGCGGGTTGCACTGAGCCTTTTTTTGGGTCAAATGAGAAGCTACTTGATTCAGAATTAGCGGCTCTGGTCACGAAACCTAACAACGGCAGGGAGAGCAGTGTGCTGATCCGCTTCCAATGACGCCTATGATCTGAGTGTGACACGGCGCTTGGACGGTATCATTGGGTATTCCGAGGCCTGTTCATACGGATTTTGTTGATGAGAGGATTTTGTTCCAGTACCTATTACGTGGTAATGCTAACATAGATTATTTGACGCATTTTAACTTCAGGGTTACTAATTAATTCACTCCTATTACCACCTCTTCGCGCGCATTGTAAGATCCGCCCCGATAGCTGAGTGGTCCTACTCGCACTGGTTCTATTCTCGGATGGGTCGGAGACTTTATACGCTCAGGGACTGCGTGTTGTGTTGTCTTCATAATCGTTTCATCCCCATCCGGAGAGTTGGTCGTCCAATATGGCGTCGAATGTAATAAGACCTGCACCAAGGCTGCCGGACCTGGCCCGCAAGGGGCTACCCGGCCAATGACGCCAAACGCTCAATTCCATTTTCCAAATATTGTAGGAAATTAATGACACAGTGCTGTATTGTAAATTGACATTTATTCCGAACTATTTTGGTCCTTCGTCTTTATCCAGGAGCTTTACCAACATGAAAGCAAGACAACAATGTGTAAAAAAAGGAGCAATGTTAAGAGCTCATGTGATACAATAATCGTAATTTGGTACTTACAGAAGAAAACGAACAAAGTCTGCACATGTCATACATCGCGAAAGATGAGAATAACATCCTTAATAAAGGCAGAGTTACTGTGCACAACAGAATACCAAAGCTTCACGACGGGATGTTGCCCATTCAGTGGCAAATGACAAACCGAACCTTACGATTTTAGGAGCTGCCAAAACAGGTTTGTATGGTACCGGACCAAAGAAGCTACACGGGAAAGATCGCATCGACTGAAGTAAATTCCTAAAATACTTCACACAAAAACATGGGTCTAACCGGTCATCTATAAGCATACAAAATACGTTTCGACAGTGTACCTTTTTACATTTTGTACTTTATTTCACCTTGGTTTAGTTCTAAGATGAACGCCAAAGACCTAAATCAGTAGGAATAAATACTATTTGGCAACACAGCTCTGTGTCGCGCATTTTCTACGATATATTTCTGCTGCTGATTGTCGTCTGATAAAACATTTCTTGTTTACATGTATTATTAATTAGTTTTCGAAATTTGTGGTAAGTTACTGTGGGGCCAAACTGCTGAGGTCATCGGTCCCTAGGCTTAGACATGAATTAATGTAACTTAAAGTAACTTACTTTAAGGACAACACAGACACCCATGGCCGAGGGAGAACACGAACCCCCGAAGGGGGAGCTACACGAACCGTGGCAACACACCTTAGGCCACGCGGATTTACTTTTTTTCTTTTGCCATGCTTCCTAGCATTATGCTGCATTTGCCAATTGTTGTTCGCTGCAGACTATTAACTAACTTTACAGCTTGCCTCGAACCCGCAGCTCACAGCGGCAAGACTCAAACTAACTCACAGAACTTAAAAACGATCTTGAATGGAAAAAAGGAAAGAAAACAATACTGTCAAAAGCACAGTGCCCAATAAACATCTCTCAGGTTTGCAAGGAATAAAGCTCGATACGTGTAGTAAACTACGGGCCATTAAAACTGCTACACCAAGAAGATATGCAGATGATAAACTTATAGTCATTGGACCAATATATTATACTAGAACTGACATGTGATTACATTTTCACGCAATGTGGCTGCATAGATCCTAAGAAATCGGTACCCAAAATAACCACCTCTGGCCGTAATAACAGCCTTGATACGCCTGGGCATTGAGTCAAACAAAGCTTGGATGGTGTGTACAGGTGCAGCTGCCTATACAGCTTCAACACGATACCACAGTTCATCAAGAGTAGTGACTGGCGTATTGTGACGAGCCAGTTGCTCGCCCACCATTGACCAGATATTTTCAATTGGTGAGAGATCTGGAGAATGTGATGGCCGGCTAAGATGCCTGTCATCTCGACTGCTAGTGACACGAGGCCGTTGGGATCCAGCACGGCGTTCCGTATTACCCTACTGAACTCACCGATTCCATGTTTTGCTAACAGTCATTGGATCTCGACCAATTCGAGAAGCAATACGATAAACCGCAATTGCGATAGGCTACAATCCGACTTTCATGAATGTCGTAAACGTGATGGTACGCATTTCTCCTCCGAACACGAGGCATCACAACAATGTCTCACCAGGCAACGCCGGTCAACTACTGTTTATGTATGAGAAATCGGTTTGAAACTTTCCTCATGTCAGCACATTGTAGGTGTCGCCACAGGCGCCTAGATTGTGTGTACGTTCAGAAAAGCTAATCATTTGTATATCGCAGCATCTTCTTCCTTTCGGTTAAATTTCGCGTCTGTAGCACATCATCTTTCGTGTAGCAATTTCAGTGGACAGTAGTGTATGTTTACTATAGTTGCAACGCTCTCAAAAATATTTCTGCAAAAACATATTTGACCACGTGAATCTAGCAGAATAGTGGGTCACGCTACTTTGAGTCATCCCAGTAAAGGTAGCTTTGATTAAAAAGGAAAGCTATACAGGTCGATGGTTTATTGTACTGCAGATACAAAAGTCGACTCTGTGTTTTGCTTGTGTCCGTGGGCGTGCGCATTCTTCCTCTGCAAGTGTGTTATTTATGCATGGTTCCGGATGTGCGGGTTCTTCAATGCGCACACGCGTTTTTGTGTGTGTGTGTGTGTGTGTGTGTGTGTGTGTGTGTGCAGGGTAGAGAATGGAGGGCGTTACCGCCCTCGTGCCTCTCGATCAGGATACGGGCCGTTTACTGAATGTACTCCCGGATTGGAAAGTTACATTGTTCCGTTTTCCGCTGCACCTGTTTCCAATACCACGCACACGGCTCCCCCTATTTTCTATCGGGACTCCTTCGAGCTGCAGCGAGCCTGAGAGACTGCTTTCCGAATTCAATACAGCCGGACGGCAGGCAATCTCCACCAGCTGGGACCGAACCGGGATCCAGCAGCGCAGTGCGCCGCCTAGCCGCCCTTGTCACGTAGCTCCGTATTGTGTCCGTGGAAAAAAGCGTAGGCCATACGTCACTGGCTACGGCTTGCTCCGTACCCATGTCGAATATTACAAAAATACAATGTGCGTGGAGTTGATTTCCTCTACGCTGCACTGCAGTATGTTGCACAGCAGTATTTCAAATGAATTTGAAGGACAGAAATATTAAAAAATAATACATTTTTTCTAGTGAATACAAAGTTTACCATTTATGTTTACATGGACAGAGGTTCAAGTCAATATATCGCTTGTAGGAACAGAGTAGTGCATGTGCGCGCATAGAGAAATAACATTAAATCAGCAGATTCCGTACTAAGGGCACACCAAACGAAACAAAACCGTTAATAATCCCTTCAGTCATATTGTAACGCCGGAAATGCATATCCTATTTCCGTCTATTGTACTATTGAAAGGGTACAGTACCGCTGGACATTGAAAATAGGTAGAACATGCTTCGTTATTCTTGTCAGAACAACATATTTTTTGTAATAATAACTCAATTTCACTTAATACACCGAAGCCGGATACCAGTGTAGGAAAGAATGACAATTTATTTATTTAATTGATCACATGTGTACTCCCACAAAATAAATCCCTACATCCAATTTGGTGAGTTCTGCGAAATGAATGAATGTATGGTCGTCTGCTAACCACAGATAGTGAACGTGCAATATATGATCATCTTTGAGACGGTCCTTTGGTCACCTTTGGTGGAACCAAAGAGATGAAATTTACCTGAGCTTTGAGTGCCTGAAATGTGGCTAACCAATAGGTAGCATGGTGCACCCCCACCTCGACAGAGGTGCGAGATGACCTGAAGAACAGCCATGTTTCAGCACTCTGCCGCTGGATCTTGTGTTGGTAAGACCTGTCTTAGGTGTGCTCCGTAAAGACAAAAGAGTGGAGACATGGTATGCATGTGAAATACTTAAGAGTAGTTTTTAATAATAATTTCTCTATTTCAGGAACTTTTCTGGGGAGAATTAAATGTCAGGCAGGTAACATTAAGGGGATCGTAGTAATGTTCGGAAGTGACCAACGGTCACAATGAAACCACGTGTAGCAATAAGTTCAAATACTTCCGAGTGCTCAAGTTAAGCTGAATTACTAGCGTGTGTACTATAAGTTGGAAATATTTAAGAAATGGCCTGTGCAGGACGGGAAACATTAGCTGGCACACATCAAGAGCCCGTTTCGCCTGGTGACCATGTCGAGAAGAAGGCGCGCCAACATCCAGCTTCTGCAACAGTGACTGTCGCTACCTCCTCGATCGAAGACTTCAAACCTTCAGTCAACCAACAAGGAAGACTGAAAGCACGTAAAGTTTTAGAACTGTATGGCAGACCTCAGCTTTTCAAACTGTTCCATTTGCATTACTAAAATACAGCAACTTAGCATGAACCTTTGTTGTTCATTGTCCCAATTGCATTACCAAGCAGGGCCCCTTCCTTTTCCGAAATTAACCCATGTGTCTTTGATATTCAAACGCCAGCATTAAAGTAATGTCATCCCATTTCACTACTTTAATTTCAAAGTTCAGTTAAAGTATTCATAGCTACAATATTTAGATTGCACAAGCACAAATCAAGAGTGCGAGTTTTGTTACCATTGTGGTGTCACCGCCAGACACCTCACTTGCTAGGTGGTAGCCTTTAAATCGGCCGCGGTCCGATAGTATATGTCGGACCGGCGTGTCGCCACTATCAGTGATTGCAGACCGAGCGCCGCCACAAGGCAGGTCTAGAGAGACTTCCTAGCACTCGCCCCAGTTGTACAGCCGACTTTGCTAGCGATGTTTCACTGACTTCTACGCTCTCATTTGTCGAGACGATAATTAGCATAGCCTTCAGCTAAGTTATTTGCTACGACCTGGCAAGGCGCCATTATCAGTTACTATTGATGTGGTGAACTATTTACCGTCAAAACCGACGTTCGTCATTAATGGATTAAAGTTAAGTATTCCACCAGCTACGTCAGTTGTCTCTAAATTCTAATTTCATTGTCCTGTTCCAGACCTCACGCCAGCCTGCGTGAGCTAAAACGCGTGCCTTTCGGCCTCCTCTAGTAACACGGTGTTGGCTCTCCTGCCAACCACAACAACCATATTTTAGCTTACCTGTAACTGCAGCTCAGCTTGGTACGTACTGAATTTTACTATTGTTAACTGTTCAAAATAATTAATTCAAGTTCAAAGTTAAAGGTCTTATTTATAGATTCAAGTACTTTTTGAGATGATTGTTGAGGTAGCCCATGACTAACCTTATTTTATTTAATTACGTAGTGCTTCAGAAGAAAAATTCACTATTAATTTCAGTCACTAAATTAACTTTCAATTTTCCGGTTTAATTATTCTTTTGTTAAATTAAGTCAGAGTGTAGCGAAATTTATTACTTCTGACCAACATTCAGTTTTCCCACAATACGTGTCAACCATCAGTTCCCACGCTTTTAGTGCTAATTGTATGTGCATTAACCATTCTTTTTCAGTTACTATAGTAGTTCTCCATAGGACTGGCGACCGTAATTTTCCCCAAATCCCACGTTTCTAATCAACGCCAGTTAACTGTTAACGTAACGACCGCACATTTACTTTCTTCATTAACTTTACCCTTTTTCAGAATTAATTTTCACCTATTTTATTTACATTTTTCCTTTCATTTAGATGTAACCCTTTAGTCAATTTCTACCGATAGATTAACTTCGGTGACCATTGCTTTTCCCAAATTTCCATTAGGTATTCGCGGGTTAATTTTTCACTCTCATTAAGGTTGATAAGTGAGGGGGAGGTTACAGTGTAACACAACGAAACTTGAATAACGTATTCTCAGTATTAGTCTATAAAATATAGGGTGTAACAGGTGTAATTGAATATATTTTTATATGCTGTACCTTAATATGTACACAAATCAATGTATTGGTTGTTCTTTCTCTGCATCGATCAGTCTTACCAGAAACATCCACAAACTTCAAGACCTGATCAGTCTGGAACCGCGTGACCATTCCGGTCGCAGGTTCGAATCCTGCCTAGAGCATGGATGTGTGTGATGTCCTTAGGTTAGTTAGGTTTAAGTAGTTCTAAGTTCTAGGGGACTGATGACCACAGATGTTAAGTCCCATAGTGCTCAGAGCCATTTGAACCATTTTTTTCAAGATCTGATGTTTTCTGCACGTCTGTAACTGCACCACTAGGTGGACTGTACCTGTCAGTACAGACTAGCAATATTGTTTCCATACGTCATACTTCAACAGCTGACCTTCTGTTCAGGTGAAATTAAGCATTAATGGCTTGCTCGTGTCACATGTATCCAGAGGTACTAACCTACCTAAAAACATACTGCTCCTAATAATTACAATTATTAGTCGGCAAACGAAGTAATTACTGATTTAATATTATTAGGTACGCTGTCTTTAGACACATTAGAAATATATGCACTTTTACTCATCACACACTTTATAGGTCAGTCACCAGTAATAATACTGCTGGTTTAAGCAGTCGCACAAAATTTGCTGTTACCCACTAATACATTACACATATACTCATCAAACACTTTCACATCGGGTGACATAGCACTACGCTTAATGCACTGGGTGGAAGAATATTGGGAATAGACTGATAGAACGGCCAGTTTAGGTTTGAGGGACGTCCAGAAAATTGTACTCCGTTTCTCTAGCTATCTAAAGGTTGTATAGTAAACAATAAAATTTATCCTACCACTTTATATTTAGGGACAGTAGATTGCAGAAGTATAGGATATGAGGGAGGATAGGGTAGTGGAGCTGGAAGGGTAGTTAGATAGGATTTCCTGGGATATGGAAGTGTTATTAGAAATGTGCCGCAAAAGAATTAATACCAGCTCATGCATTTCACTGAAGAGAAACGAAGATATGAGGAGATTTAGTTGGAACCTTTATTGTAATCATGAGCACTAATAACAGTGTTACGAGTGCAGACGATGTAGAGCAGAATAGCTAAACCAATTAAAAAAACAACCAAATATTTTAAGACTAAATAAATAAAATCTATGAACCAACATATTTACACCCTGATGAGGTTGCCGACGACCTCTTTGAAGAAGCTGTTGTGGTCTTCAGGAAAAGGCTTCTTTTTGTAGATCCTCGCGCTAGTGTATGCAGGCCTAGGATCTTCCTTTCTGCGTAACTGCTGCAGCCTACGTCCATCTGAAACTCGTCACCACAGTCAAGCCTTTGTTCCTCTCTACAATGTTTACCCCTTAGACGCTTTCCGTTATCATACTAAAGATACCTGGTTGCTTAGGGTGCGTTCTATCAACTTTACCATTATTTGAATCAAGTTGTGGGATATATTTCTTTTCTCTCCAAGTTGATTGAGTGCCTTCTTAGTACCTACCCGATCTATCTAAACTCCAGCATTCTTCCGTAACATCACATTTCACAATCGTCTAATTTTTTGTTGTCTGAACTCGTTACCGTCCTCGTTTTGCTTCTGCACAGTTCTGTATTACAAAAGCTTTCAGAAAAAACTTAGTACACGTGAATTTATATTAAAAGTTAACAAATTTCTCTTTTCCAGAAACACGTTTCTTGCTACGGCTAGTATGAATTTTCTGTTCTCTCTACTTCGCCAATCGTTAGTTGTTTTGCTGTTCAAATAGCAAAACACATGTATTACTTTTAGAGCCCTTTCATAATCCAAATACCCTAGCATCACCTAATTTACTTCGATTTCATTCTGGTATCCTTTTTCTATTTTCATTTATAGTTACCTGATAACCTTTTCTCAAGTTTCTATCCACAATATCTTCCACTTTGTAGTGGTTAATGTCACCAAGAGATGGTAATAGCAGATTTGAATGTGAAAGTGAGACAAAAACTATAAAACGAAACTTTCTGTGTGGTACTTTGGGGACGAAGGAGGTAATCACAGCCATCGTGCAGTAGTGGAATTGGCAAGGCGGAACAAGTAATTTTTTTAAAAGACATCATGTTTACTCCAGTGACTGTTAAATTTTTTATTTCGACTATTGCAGTTTCGGCCTTAGGCCATCATCAAGCGCAGATTTTTGGCTTTAAGCCATGTCTGCTTTATACAAGCTGACACAATCGAAACAACGGTCAATGATGAAATAGCGACACATAGTGTGTCGTGTCAAGGCGAAGCCCAAGCAAATTCCGTTACAGCGCAAGATCAGGGCAACTGTGTTCTGAAACAGGGCTGGCGTTATGCCACGAGAAACAACAATCAATGCAGAAATCTACTGCGCATCCTTGATCAAACACCGACGTGCGATTCATAACAAAAGACGCTGCTTGTTGGCGAAGGGAATTTTGCTGCTTTATGATAACTCAGGGCCTGACATTTCTGTTCGCACTCGGGAGCTGATTGACTTTCTCAGGTGGGAAGAAAAATAAGGAACGTATACAATATCTTAAATTAAATGTAGTTTTAAAAAAAAATTGAATGATTTTCATCAAAAAACCCCTTACTTAAAAAAATCATCACTCCTACTCATCGCAACGGATATCCGTTTGCATCTTAAATGCTTTACTCCTGTAAACTGAGCAAATTTCTCGTCACTGAACGTAATCTTGGATCCCATAAGCATCTTCTACATTACGCTTAACGGGCATGACACATACCATAATTGAGAATTCATTTGTAATCTGAAGTATTTGATTGTTCGTAAATGGTAATAGGTCGTTCCTACAAAACTTTGTATCAGTACGGCAAAACAGCCACTTGTCCGGGGTGTCAAGATGTGCCAGCACGGTAGCTCAGCGTGTTCGGTCAGAGGGTTAGCTGCCCACTGTAATAAAAAACTGAGTTAACAGATCAACGACGAAGTTAAACGTGTGTCTTACGACGTCCGCCTCGAGCAGATACAACGAACGAAAGCGAAAAAAAAGATTAAAAAGTGGTCAGTGCGCGAGAATGTCAGTCTGAAGGGCCCGGGTTCGATTCCCGTCTGTGTCGGAGATTTTCTCCGTTCTCCGTTCAAGAGCTTAGTGTTGTGTTTTCCTAATCATCGTCATGTAATCCCGATCGACGTCAAATCGAAAGACTTGCACCCGGCGAACGGCCTACCAGACGGGATGCCCTGGTCACACGAAATTTTCTTTACTTCTGGAAACAATATATTAAAGCCATAGAAATCCTTTCTGTCCGTACAGTTCGTCAGGTCGTACGACATGTGAAGTGATTCACACCGAACATAGTTGAAGCTGCAAGATAATTTCTCTTGTTATTTCCGTGCAAGACATTATTCGAGACATCATGGTTACTCAGTGCAACCGCAATGAAAACGTATTTTATATGATATTAAATTGATGAGGTAAGAAATGGGAATAAGATTTGCTTTTGACTTTCCATTATTAAATACCTACGAATACAGATGTTTGAAGTAGAACAATAAGATTAATACTACATGAACCATGTGATACACACGCCACAATCACACAGAGACCTATATTTATCGATTGTCCTGAAGGACAGTCGATAAATATACAAAGTGCAAGAAATCTTTTGTGAATGGAATGCTGGACAGCTAAATACAGCATGTAAACAGAACGTAATCTGTTCCACATTAACGGTAACCTTAAATACCACTCTGCTGTTCGTTGTGCTTCCGTTCCCTAGGATTATTACTTTTCCAATATTGCTCACCAAGTTCGTAAATACAGGAAACATTACCTTATCTCCCAGAGTAGACTCGTGGTGCAGAGTTGCGCAAATTTCGCATTATCACGTCACGAATGCAAACCGCAGGCTGCTAACATACGTAGCTCTCCGTCTTTCTCAGTATAATTAAATGCAGCCGCACTCATTAGCACACCGTGTCACACACATGCTGAAGGACACCTTCACTCCAGAAAAGGGTCGACCGTAATAGAACGAAGAATAAAGCTTTGTTCCCCTTCAAACTTGTAAGCCTTGCAGGCCATAACTTCGGCTTCATTGGCTGAGCCCAGTCTCACCTGAGATATCATAGTCAAGACAAAGTGGTACAGCAGAAGCATCAGTGAGTGTACAGACAATCGATTAGTGGGCAGAAATATGACAGCCAACATTATTCATGAGTAGCAGATACGTAAAACATCATTTATGGAAATTGCAACACTATAAAAGACAATTTTCATCCTTAACATAAATTATTGGTAGAAACATATAGAAACTATGCTTGGCAATGAGCTATTGCAACAGGCGAATACATTTTGTTAAACTTTGTATGAGATGTGGACGATCAAAAGCATCATCAAGTTGCATGTGATCATCTACTCAAGTAACTCGCAAGATGCAAAGATACGCTGGTGTCGAAATTTAAAGTAACAAACAGGTGATGGTAAAGTAGGGTCATTGTAAAAAATGGAAATGAAGTCCTATGCTTCTAGACAAAGCATAGGGAAACGATCCGGTAGACCCGCAGCGCCGTACTGGGCAATGTCCAAATGGAGGTGGTTTGCCGTTGCCTTTGTCCGACAGTAATGGGGATGAATGGCGATGGTGAAGACGACACAGCAACACCCAACTGATCTCGGGGCAGGTTAAAATCTCTAACCCCGCTCGGAATCGAACCCGACACCCAGCAATTGCGAAGCGAGAACGCTACCACGAGGCCACGAGCGGTGGACATATATAATGCAGAACATTAATAACTATTGTGTGCATTACGGAAGACAAATATGTTTTTCGTTTCTTCCAACTTAACTGTTGTATGCATTACGGAAGACAAAAATGTTTTCCGTTTCTTCCAACTTAACGGATTTGCACACACATTCCGACAACTGCTTAATGCTTTTAAACAACTTAAGGGAATTCATCCAGGTAATATTTACAGCGACTGCCGATATTTCGGCGGGAGGACACACGGCCATTTTCAAGGCACAAACTGCAAAGGACAGGCGATGTACAAGCAAATCTAAAACCTCGGTTTTCGAAGTAATTCAGGAAAGATAACACACACACACACACACACACACACACACACACACACACACTTACATACTGAGCACTAATGCTACCAAATAGGACCAAAGTCCGAGGATCGATAGTGAAAGACTACGAACTAGCAGGTTAGGTAACATTGACTCCGTCACCCTGTTTTTTGGCAAGGGAGAGAGCGGGATTCCAAGCAGAGTTGAAACAAAAACCTCCATCCCTGTTTACAAGGTTGACCGTTGGTTTAATCTCAACAGCTTCCTTAACAACACTGTCTCACTAGCTGGACGTGCATGCCAATATTTCGGTATTATTATACACTCCTGAAAATTAAAATAAGAACACCGTGAATTCATTGTCCCAGGAAGGGGAAACTTTATTGACACATTCCTGGGGTCAGATACATAACATGATCACACTGACAGAACCACAGGCACATAGACACAGGCAACAGAGCATGCACAATGTAGGCACTAGTACAGTGTATATCCACCTTTCGCAGAAATGCAGGCTGCTATTCTCCCATGGAGACGATCGTAGGGATGCTGGATGTAGTCCTGTGGAACGGCTTGTCATGCCATTTCCACCTGGCGCCTCAGTTGGACCAGCGTTCGTGCTGGACGTGCAGACCGCGTGAGACGACGCTTCATCCAGTCCCAAACATGCTCAATGGGGGACAGATCCGGTGATCTTGCTGGCCAGGGTAGTTGACTTACACCTTCTAGAGCACGTTGGGTGGCACGGGATACATGCGGACGTGCATTGTCCTGTTGGAACAGCAAGTTCCCTTGCCGGTCTAGGAATGGTAGAACGATGGGTTCGATGACGGTTTGGATGTACCGTGCACTATTCAGTGTCCCCTCGACGATCACCAGAGGTGTACGGCCAGTGTAGGAGATCGCTCCCCACACCATGATGCCGGGTGTTGGCCCTGTGTGCCTCGGTCGTATGCGGTCCTGATTGTGGCGCTCACCTGCACGGCGCCAAACACGCATACGACCATCATTGGCACCAAGGCAGAAGCGGCTCTCATCGCTGAAGACGACACGTCTCCATTCGTCCCTCCATTCACGCCTGTCGCGACACCACAAGAGGCGAGCTGCACGATGTTGGGGCTTGAGCGGAAGACGGCGTAACGGTGTGCGGGACCGTAGCCCAGCTTCATGGAGACGGTTGCGAATGGTCCTCGCCGATACCCTAGGAGCAACAGTGTCCCTAATTTGCTGGGAAGTGGCGGTGCGGTCCCCTAGGCACTGCGTAGGATCCTACGGTCTTGGCGTGCATCCGTGCGTCGCTGCGGTCCGGTCCCAGGTCGACGGGCACGTGCACCTTCCGCCGACCACTGGCGACAACATCGATGTACTGTGGAGACCTCACGCCCCACGTGTTGAGCAATTCGGCTGTACGTCCACCCGGCCTCCCGCATGCCCACTATACGCCCTCGCTCAAAGTCCGTCAACTGCACATACGGTTCACGTCCACGCTGTCGCGGCATGCTACCAGTGTTAAAGACTGCGACGGAGTTCCGTATGCCACGGCAAACTGGCTGACACTGACGGCGGCGGTGCACAAATGCTGCGCAGCTAGCGCCATTCGACGGCCAACACCGCGGTTCCTGGTGTGTCCGCTGTGCCGTGCATGTAATCATTGCTTGTACAGCCCTCTCGCAGTGTCCGGAGCAAGTATGGTGGGTGTGACACACCGGTGTCAATGTGTTTTTTTTTCCATTTCCAGGAGTGTATAACATAGGGGGACCAGTATCCAAACAATGCTCGGCAATAGCAGATCTTTATTTTACAGGCCCTCCGTGATCACACAATCTTTTACACTTCATTATTACCGGTTTCGGTTACTGCCATCTTCAGATCTGTTACGAAAAAAAAAAACAGTGTGCAACCACCTAAATTTGGTTTGATTACGCTAAATCTGTAAAAATCCGGGTGCAACATAAGAAAGATAAAAAGTGTTTACATGATTAACAGCAATTTATACCAGCTATACATACCATAAAATATCCTGATGTAGTATCAACGTCAAACTAAACATTTAGATACATAGTAAGTGCTGGTGAAGATCAGAATGCGTGTGGTATTTATACAAAGAAACTGAGACCAGCAGAGGCACTATAGCCAGGGTTCATGATTAACCAGTATAACAAATGTGTAAGTTAAAACGCGGTAAACGTAGTCATTAACTAAAATTGCTTCACATAGCAAAACCAGCGTTTGGAAATAAAACGTGTACAGAAGTACTATACGTGGAATTGGATCGATACTCAAATTTCATATAAAAAGTGCAACTACTAATAATTAAAAGCTCCTATCCCGTCAAGATAAAATATACCACTGTATAAAAGCCAGTATAAAAAGTATAAGATTAAAAACATCTCTAAAATTAAATCTTCCAGCCTGACAGATCAGTTACCGTAAACGTAATTGTAAGATAATTAACGACGCTGTGACTGTTAATTAGAAGTTAAAAAATCAATAGTCGATAATAGATCTGGAGTGTGGTCTCAATGGCGGTAGGTCGTGTTTTCTCTGTATGGCGGTCTTGTTTTCCTGGGGTGGAACTTCGGAGGAAGGCCCTGTCTCCCCGTCGCCAGCGGCCGACGCACACGACCACACACCAATCAGCTGGGCCGCTCGACGCGGCTCAAACTGGTAGGTTTCCGAATACATGAAAATAAACATTTAGGTTAAACTCATTCTTTTAATTTAGCAGTAATTCCGGTTGCCGTTTTCTGTGGACATAAATCTCCGTTTCCTCGAGTGGGTTCAGTAACTATCCCTTTGACAACCTGTGCAACACTTTCATATGATTCTCTATCTTTCCTATCGCTGGCGACGAGGAGACAGGGCCTTCCTCCTCAAGACCACATCAAAACTTACTAAAATATCATATTCATTCAACCGCATTCCCTCCATTCCTTTGAAACCCGCCTGTTTCTTCAGATATGTTGATGACACTTTTGTTGTTTGGCCTCGTGGTAGGGAGAATATGAATGCCTTTTTAGAAATTCTGAACTCGATCTGCCTGAACATTCCTTTTAAGATGTAGGTGGAAGAGGAGGGTTGCCTTTCCTTTGTTGACTGTCACCATACAGTTCAGCGTGAAGGCGTATTTCCCACCTTGGTACTCAGGGCACATGTCATTTACGACACTGAGACTTTGCCAGCTGAGTTGGCCTATTTAGAATCTACATTTCGTCAGAATGGTTAAAGTGAAAGACGAACTGAACGTGCCTTGCACTATCGACCAACTGTGCATCGGGTGACTGATGAAAATACTCAGTCCACATCTAAGTCTATTGTCTTATTGCCTTAAGCAGGAAGCACTTCCAACAAGAGCGGTCGCATTTTACGGAAATACGATATGTTTTCCGACCTTCCCCTCATCTAAAGTTAAAGTGCTTTTGGGCACTGTGTAAGGATGATCTTTTCTTTTCTTAAGACAGATGTATATCGTATACGTTGTGGCTGTAGCATAGCATACACTGGTCAGACTATCAGGACCGTGGAAGACCGATGTACTGAGCACACGATTACAGCAGCCAAGTAGATCTGCTATTGTCGAACACTGTGTGGATAGTGGTCACCGTATGTTACATAACAACACCGAGATATTGGCATGCACGTCCAGCCATTGGGACAATGTTATTAAGGAAGCTGTTGAGATTAAAGTAGCGAGCAACTTGTAAATAGGCATGCAGGTTTTTGTTTAAACTCTGCTTGGAATTCAGTTCTGTCCTAACCTGCTAGTTCTTAGTCCTCCACTATCGATACCTCTGACTTTGGTGTTCAGGTTGTGTTTGTGTGTCTGTGTGTGTGTTATCTTTCCTGAATTACTCCGAGAACCGAGGTTTTAAATTTGCTTCTACGTAGCCTGTCCGTTGCAGTTTGTGGCTGGGTGTACTCCTGCCGGGAATATCGGCGGTCGCTGTAAATATTACCTGCCTGAATTCCCGTAAACTGTTTGAAAATTGTATACGCCAGGGGACGTTCAGGTCTCATAACTGCTTAGTGTGCTCGAAATGAGGTGAGATCACCTCTGGCAGCAATACAGGCCCGACAACGACAGAGAATGCTGCGTATGGTGTCATAATTCTCTCGTTGAGGCAATACATACCATTCTTCCTGCTGAGCTGCTCGGAAGTCTCGGAGAGTGGTTGGTGGATGCTGAAGTGATGCAGCCTGTTTCCCTAGTGCATCCCAGACAAGCGCTATGCGATTCAAATCGGGAGAGAGAGCAGGCCACGCCATGAGTGCAATATTTCCGTTTCAAAGAAAACATCGACCACCCGTTCTCTATGCGGTCGAGCATTATCGTCCATCAGTATGAAGTCTGGGTCCACACTACCTCGTAATAACTGCACATGAGGTCACAATATCTCGCCACGATATCTGACAGCAGTTAAATCATGCGGATTCAGCCGTACAATTTCAAGAAGTAGTGTTCGAGAGATCCACATAATCCCTGAACACGGCGTTAGGGATCTATCTTGAAATCGGTCTCTTTGCACAGTGCTTGAGTCCCGAAATCGTGTTCCACGTTCCTCCCGAGTGCGAATGCTTGGAGAATCACTCTAAAGACCAAATTGGGACTCATCTGTGAAAAGAACATTGGCCCACTGTTCGACTCCAGATGGTATGTTGACGACTCCACTCCAGACGTTCACTTCTGTGAAGGCGTATCAGAGGTACATATATAGCAGGTCCATGACAATAAAAGCTACTCTGACAAAGCCTTGTGTACACCGTTTGTCTCGATACAACACGTCCAGTGGATGCTGCGAGGTCAAATGCCAGTTACCGTGCAGCACTAAGGCGCTATTGTTGTGTCCTTACAGCCAAATAACACTCCTCTGTTTCTGGTATCACACATGGTCGGCAATGCCCTGCTTTTCGGGATAGGGTTTCGGTCTCTATAAATTGTCGCCACATCCCAGAAATAACAGAACGATTCACATTTAGCCAGCGGGCCACATCAGTTTGCAGCTGTCCTGCTTCCATTCTTCTTATGGCTCTCCACTGCAGAGAGTCTGGTGGGCGCGTTCTTTGTGTCATACCGCCACGTCTGTGACTGTATACACAGCGATTGTGGTTGTGACTATCCAGCACACACTACCTTGTTTGTTAAGTGTCCTGACATCATCGATGGCGTGATTCTCCATTGACCGGAATGCCATTTTCTGTGGAAAACGCGATTGTACGGACGTCTGTTGACAGTTTGTATGATTATACCGCGAATTAGACACAAGCGGGGAAATAATGGTTTGTTCTTTAATTTTGGACAACAGTGTAATTCCAAACCATACATAAATCAGGATATTCAAGTAGTTAATCGGAAATGTACATATCTTGAAATGTTTTTAAAAAATGAGAATGTACACTACGTTAAAATTAGCAAGTAAATCAGCGTATTAAACAATGAAAATGATGCAGTCTTAGACGGTCAGGTGATTTTTTTCAATAAAGACAATTTACTTAAGTCTGGTATTTACACCAAATAAAATGTTTAGGATGTTCTCAGGAGCCAAAGGATAAATAATTTCAAGTGCAGTATTGCTCTTTCAAACAGCATCCCATATGAGTAATCCAACTGCTTGTTTACCTGGGGTTGCTCATATTTTAGGTACTTGGGCTGTGCAGAGGTTTGTTTAAGAAGAATCACTCAGTCGAGCCATGCTTGTCTGCTTTCATGCCCCACAGTTAATTCGCTGCAGATAATAACTGTAGCTGTGATCCTGCAGTCATAGAGCTATGCATTGTCTAGAATTTCGAATTAAAATAAAAAGAAATATAAAATAAAATGTGAATAAATAATTTATTAAAAAGGCTTCTGTTCTAACAGATGTAAACGACGGAGAATTGTGTTGAAAAAGTTTATTTAAGGAAGGGAATCTCAAAAAAGGTGGTCCTACGATAATAAAGCTTAATACAGTCAGAAATACTCTTTAAAAATACAGCAAAGTTTCTAGAATGAAAGGTCCCGAGTTCTATTCTCGGTCCGGCATACAGTTTTAATCTGCCAGGAAGTGTCACAGTAAAGTTTTATTAAAAACATTACGAAAATGATAGCAAAATTCCCACACTAAATAGTCACAAAGATACACATAAGCCAAGTCCATTTCGTAATCAAAATACACGAAATATACATCAATTCAAAACAGCCCAGAGTTCAACATGAAGATTTAGAAATTAACACATACGATACAAAGAATGTTAACCTCAGTTCCATAACACAAGTGGGAAAAGGTAGAATCATACTCTGGAGCACATACAGACCTATTGAAATATAAATTTCCTTCAGAAGTTAAATTATGGTAGCAGCTACTCACCACCCAGAATGAAAAACCTCTATAATCGAATACCACTCATTCACTCCCTTGAGGTCTTCACTCAAAAAAGTCCCCATATACGCTTGACTTCCGTAGTGTTCCGCTGCTATCTGCTTTTCCATTCGCTGAAGGCTATCCCCATCAAAAATACACATTTATCTTGTTCTACAGACATTATTTGACTCAACTTTACCATTTCCTGGATTAAACTAATACAATAAAACTAATATATTACAACATTCAATTAAAGAAATGTTATAAAGATTTGGTGACACTCGAATCATTCACAATAAATGTAAATAAAGGTTTGTCCACAAATAAATAAGCCATTACTCTTGTGGAAGTATGCTTATGATAAATGACAGCAGACTGTCGTTAAATAATGTACAATCTGCCAACCACTGTGCCTTACAGCGGACATGAACTTCGATGGTAATTAAATTTACTTGTCTACCTGTACGCACGGAACGCTCATCTGCTCTGCAGCTTGCTGCTATAATGAATAATTTCATTTGCCGTACTTGCGATGTGAAATGCAAGACAGTATCTTACCAATTTTTATAAAAGTTTCTCAGTACACAGCTCGTGATGTGCAATGCGAGTGTGCGGAGAGTCATGAAAGTAAATGATAATGGGGCACTGAATTAGACGGCTAATAAATCTGAAGAAAGACTGCAAGTTTAACTGTGCTTCACTAAGCCATAACTGCAATACACCTTTCTCATGAGGTTCTGTCGTCTGCACAATTAAGCAAAATATTTCTTTATAGCTCTCCTGTGTACAACTGCCTCCGTTGCCACTTGTTTCGACTGTGAGACTAGAAATATAAAATTCCTACTGCAACCTTCAACCATACGCAATGTCCTAACAATAAGAAGCTTCATAGTTATAAATATAAGAGACTGAGTTAATTTAAACTTTAGCTTTTATCATTATCCATTAATATAATCTCATTTGCTCAATATCTTTCCTCAAAACATGTTATTACAAAGTCCTTTTTAAATACTGCTGGCCCCACTACACAAGAGGCCTGCTTCCGTCCTGTTCAAACCACGTATGTGGCTAGACTGTTCAACGCACTCTGCCGCTGGTACTCTCTGACTTACTCTCACAACGCAGTTAACGTCTCTGGCCAACATCTCTGGTGTCAAACACAGTCTTTCTAAGAATATTATTTTATCGGTATTACGAACGTTGAGTACATTTATCAAATTCGCAACTTCATTCACACTTATGCCCAAAGCTTCCAGAAAATCTTCGTGGCAAATAGGACAGCCCCCTTTAAAATTTTTGGTGCATCTTTTGAAAGCCCCAAGCCTTTCACCAAAGTGTCAAGTTCTGTTTGAGTAACAGGTTTTGCGTTGCAATCAGTATCGTTCTCCGAATATTTAGAATCACTACGCTCATGAATGCACTCTGGTTCAAAGAATTAAAATGTATCAATTGATGTTCGTGGAGAGAGGATCGCCAACCACATATCATGAGACAGAGTTCAATGGCTAAATCTAAGTTTGGATACAAGATTTTGTTTACGTAACATATATTGCATGGAGTAAAGGTCGTTACCGCTTGGCGCAGTGGAGCTTGCCCTATCAAACTCCTACTAAGCCAGTAACACGCAAAATGATGAGAAATATCTCCTGAAATCAGAATAATTTGTACAAAAAATTGTGGAAAATATCCGTACGATATATAACGTGCATTCACAGCAGATCAGTATTCATATTAATCGACAACTCCACTCGAGTTAGCCATAGCTTTTATCATTCAGTCCTATCAGTTCAATATTTTGCCTGTTGCCTTGTTTCATACATAACAATTGTTAAGCAGCAATTATCAGCGCTCACGCCTAATTATCGCACTCCGATTCGTGACTGTGCACATCGCTCTTGCATGCGACTCACTCTGCAGACTTGATCAAAGTAACACATGCAGCAAAGTAACACGTGCAGACATATTTATTCATTTTGGTTGTGACTGTGGAGTATCGAAGTTCACCGGACAAAATGTTAGAGACGAATCGCTACGCATTTACTGATGGCGCAGCGATGGAGTCACATGCTCAACCACATACGCTTCTCTACGTAAGCATAAGGCAGTAGCAATCAGTGAGACATTTATGTTTGAAGCTGACATTATATGTAAACATGGGTAAATGTAGGTACGTGACAGAGTGGCAAAAAGGAGGAATAGTGTTTGGTCGTGCCCATGACCAGGCGGTATGTGAAGATGCTGGAGTTGTTGGATTTCGCGGCGGACTTTTCAACTTATCTACGACCCGTAGTGTAACGTATGTGGCTACGAAATACGGCGTCGGTATTGTAGAGACGCGTTTTATGGTTTGTGAATCAAAATCGCTTACAAAAAAGCTGCAGGCAATGAATGAAGGTCGATCCCAACGTGTTAGCGAAAGCACGTTGCGACGGGAACTACATGCAATGAACATTTTGGAGTGTGTCACCTCCCAAAGGGCCACAGCTCTCATAAGAACGCAAACAGGAAAGTTCATCGGGCTGGAAGAATATATGACTGGTTTTCTGAACACTCGTCCATCCTGATACATCGCTTCGCCTTTACTGATGACACAGTGATGGAGTCACATGAATAATCATCAGTCTTGAACCTCATAGACCATCTGTGGGCATGTTAAAACCGAGGGTAAAACACCGACACTAGTTTCGCCGCGATTTGGTGGAATTGGTTGATCAAATCCTCAATGAGTGGCTTAAACTGCACAAATTTATGGACTCACTTCCTAACCGTATCCAGACGGTTATCAAATCCAGCTGTGGGATTGCACGATATTAACTGATGTTTGCAATGATTTCTCTGCGGGTGACAAATTATTTGTCTGGTGAGCCTATGTTACTGAAGCATGGGAAACGTCTTTTTCTTCACTGAAACTATTGCAGTGATTTAAAAATGCTTCAAATGGCTCTGAGCACTATGGGACTTAACGCCTGAGGTCATCAGTCCCCTAGAAATTAGAACTACTTAAATCTAACTAACCTAAGGATATGACACATATCCATGCCTGAGGCAGGATTCAAACCTACGGTCGTAGCGGTCGCGCGGTTCCGGACTGTAGTGCCTAGAACCGCTCGGCCACTCCCGCCGAGTAAGTTAAAGCTTAGGAAGAAAACGAGAGGAATCTCAGCACCGATGCGGAGATGAAAAAAGAAAGTAACCAGAATTGCTACTTACTTGGTGATTTGTGATGGACACATAACTGAATATAAACACAGGTATAAAGAACAACGACAGGAGGACACCAAAAACAAAATAACATAGAGAGAAATTAAGGCACACTAAAATACTACCATATAATAGTGCTATATATATCTGACTATGTTGAAGTTAGCCGTTTGTGCGTAGGTGTCCCTTACACAGGATGCTATCCAAAAGGTCACAGTTCGTTCGCGTGCATTCCATTTCACTACGTTCGTCGGTGTTGTTTTCTACCATCGGTGTTTAATTAACAACGTCGCATAGCGCTGTGCAGTGCTTTGACACTGGAGTAGTGCAAAGAGCATGCGGACGGCAGTGGAGCCCCTTATGTATAAGTGTAGCTGGAAATGCTTCTAGTGCACGAAACATCCGGACTGAGAACGAATATGCTCATCGACTTCAGTCTCATAGTTACTCACAGGCGAAAAAGGTGGAATACATCTCGTATCTCCTGGTCAAGATGTCTCGTTGTTAGTTTTCTCCATAACTCAAGGATATTTCACATGTACAAGTGTTGGTTTGACGCAGTGTAACTGTGCTTTTAGAGTGGAATCCTGTGTTTGTATTTTAGTGGATGACTATTAAACTACGTTTAGGAGAAATTTTAAGACAACTCGTAACTAAAAACCTTGAAAGATGCAATTTAGATTGGCACTATTCCCAGTGTCAGATCTCTTAATGTAGCCTGTGCATTCAGTTCATACTACCATTGTGCACACAAGCAGAATTTAAGTCTGCAGGTTGTTGAAGGATTGATAATTATACACCGTACTTTTGGTTAATACTGCCGACGAAAATTTCGTATACAGTCAGAACATGACCTGCTTAGCGTGCCAGTAGGCGCAGGGATTCTATGATTCACTATTTTGGCTCACAGAGGCGACTATCAGTACTTTTTCAAGTACAGTATACGTGTACGCTGCACTGAAAGTAATATCTACTGCCACATCTAAATCTACAGGCCAACTTGTCATCGTGTAGGGGACTAAAATAGCCTAGATTATTGTAGGAATCAATGCTACTCTTTAAGTCATTAAAATGAGGTATTGTGCTCAGCTGTAAACCTGAGCGGCTGCTCTGCAAATATAATGGATCCGAAGATGTTCAGCATACGAACAAAATCGGTTTTCATTCCGAAGACAAATGCGAAAATAGACCGCAATAAAAAGTCCTATATTTAAGTATTTTTAATTCATTGATATTATTTGTCACTTTCTCTATATAAATTTTAATATATTATATCTTTGGAAAGTGTATTATGACACCGTAGTGTTTCTAGATTGACCCTGCTGTTGCCAATTAATATATTTTTAACTGATATTTGATCACAAAGTTATTAATCTTTTTATTACAGTACTTCGTAACGTTGCTCCAGTCTCGTAAATCGTACTACAATTCTGAATAGCTATTCAACGACGAGTTGATTATGTAGATGCGGTAAGTCTTTTCTGTACTAATAATTTAATGCTCCCCTCTACCTCTGTAGTATTACTGCTGACTCTTCCGTCTATAATGGCAGTTTCCCACCCCAGTGACAACAGTGTGTACAGGGCCTCTCTGAGCAGCAGCAACATAACAGTGTACTTTGTAAAGTAGAATAATTTGCGAGTGAAGCTCCACAGAAGCTCAGTATGTGTGGTGAGAATCTGTGCATCAGATAAAAATACAGATAAGGAATTATATGTGGAAACTGGCAATGGTAAGCTATCAATATCCAATAACGTACAAAGTCTTTCACAACTCAATAATATCCGAAAATTAAGAACTGAATGAGGAATACCCACTGATGATAGCACAAAGTTGCTGAAAGATGTTTGGGTTTACATACGTAAAAACCATTGTCTACGTAACTGGGTTTACATACGTAAAAACCATTGTCTGCGTAACAGGTGGACTTAATATCCGGTAATTTTGTTTGCAAACACGACTGCTGCAAGAGCTGCAAAATCAAGTGATGAACAGGAGAAACACCGAACAACACACTTGATCAGTTCTTCCCCTGTAATTGCTGCCGAAAGATATGAACCACTACAAGGATAACGGATTCGCATGCGTTCAGCAGGACAGTGGTTTAAGTTCCTATCCAACCATTTTGATGTTTGTTTTCGGCGGTTTTCCTTCATTGTGTAATGAAAATGATGCCACGGTTTCCTTCCTCATCTTTCACCAGTGCGAGTATGTGCTCCGTCTGTAATGGCCATTTCGTCGACTGGACGTAGAACCCTAACCCTCCATCATTTTTCCCCCTGCCACATCAGTCCGCGTGCGATCGTCCAGTTCAGGTTTTCCGTAGTTTCCCTAAATCGGTCAACGCCAATACCGGGAGGGTTCATTTGAAGGACATGGCCGATTTCGTTTCCCATCCTTGAAACATTCCGAAGTTGTATTCCGTCTCTAATGACCTCGATGGTGACGGGACGTTTTAAACCCTTATCTTACCTCCACATCGTGTACCGCAGCTGACGAAAAAGGCCGGATACAGTTTTTTTGGAAATATTCCGATAACGCCGTTGGTTATGTGCTAGAGTGTCAAGGCGACTGCGGATTTCTTACTCATCTCCTTGTTCAATGCACGATCTCTAGGCTCGTCCGCTACCACCAAAGCAACGTAAAGAGTTTGCTTTTCAGTACCTTTGTTCACACGAATACGGTAACCTCTTTAGCTCAAGGGAAGCAGGGGATGAAAATTTTGTCCAGCAGTTGCTGGCAGAGCGAGCTCCTGCTTAACAGCCCTCTGGAGATAGCTTCCTCCCTCCCACAACCCACCCCCTCTCCTGCCCCGTCGTCGCCACCACGACACCACAGCCCTAATAGACGTCGCTGCGTCGCTCCCGGCAGCCATCACAGTACGGAATCTAATTTTCTCCGTGAGTGACTTCCGACCCTGTCTCGCCACGCCCTGCATCACGTTGCCCCATGTGCCTCCGAGGTGGCGGTTCTGCACCATAAACTCGTGTAACACGTATTGCGTTCGCCTGCTGCAGACTACATTTTGTATCCTCAGATCAGCGGTCAGGATACAAGTGCCTATACTGCTGGGCCTACGTCGAGAACAGGGAGTGTAGCCTGCTATGTCTCTAATTCGTTTTTCGTGTTCAACGTAAGTGATGTTAGCTTTACATATTCATCGAGTGTGTCCTATTTCATTTTTCAAATAGTTGTTTTCAATTGTCAGTATGTTACGCCACGGAGGTTAGTACGCGTAAAGCTGAAATACCAACAGAGGAAGACCGCACTGCAGTTCCTTCTCTAAATCCTCGCACGAACGAAAATATTACTGACATCGAAATAAGTGTTCAAGGAATAGAAAAGCAACTGGAATCACTCAACAGAGGAAAGTCCACTGGAACTGACGGGACACCAATTCGATTCTACACGGAGTACGTGGAAGAACTTGCCCCCCTTCTAACACCTGTTTACCGCAAGTCTCTAGACTAACGGAAGGTTCAAAATGATTGGAAAAGAGCACAGGTAGTTCCAGTTTTCAAGATGGGTCGTCGAGCAGATGCGGAAAATTATAGACCTGTATCTCTGACATCGATCTGTTGTAGAATTTTAGAAGATGTTTTTTGCTCGCGTATCATGTCATTTTTGGAAACCCAGAATCTACTCTGTAGGAATCAACATGGATTCCAGAAGCAGCGATCGTGTGAGACCTAACTCGCTTTATTTGCTCATGAGACTCAGAAAATATTAGATACAGGCTCCCAGGTAGATGCCATTTTCCTTGACTTCCGGAAGGCGTTCGATACAGTTCAGCACTGTCGCCAGATAAACAAAGTAAGAGCTTACGGAATATCAGACCAGCTGTCTGGCTGGATTGAAGACCTTTTAGCAAACAGAACACACCATGATTTTCTCAATTGAGAGACGTCTACAGATGTTGAGGTCACCTCTGGCGTGTGTTATAGGACCATTGCCTTGCTCAATATATATAAATGACCTAGTACATAGTGTCAGAAGTTCCATGGGGCTTTTCGAGGATGATGCTGTAGTATACAGAGAAGTTGCAGGATTAGTTAGTATTGCAGCGGGATGCAGGAAGATCTGCAGCGGATAGGTACTTGGTGCAGGGAGTGGCAACTGACCCTTAACATAGACAAATGCAATGTATTGCGAATACATAGAAAGAAGGATCCTTTATTGTATAATTATATGATAGCAGAACAAACACTGGTAGCAGTTACTTCTGTAAAATTTCTGGGAGTATGCGTACGGAACGATTTGAAGTGGAACGACAATATAAACTTAATCGTCGGTAAGGCGGGTGACAGGTGGAGATTCATTGGGAGAGTCCTTAGAAAATGTAGTCCATCAACAAAGAAGGTGGCTTATAAAACACTCGCTCGACCTAGAGTATTGCTCATCAGTGTGAGATCCGTACCAGGTCGGCTTGACAGAGGAGATAGGGAAGATCGAAGGAAGAGTGGCGCGTTTCGTCACAGGGTTATTTGGTAAGGGTGATAGGGTTACGGAGATGTTTAGCAAACTCAAGTGGCAGACTCTGCAAGAGAGGCCCTGTGAATCGAGGTGTAGCTTCCTGTCCAGGTTTCGAGAGGTTGCGTTTCTGGACGAGGTATCGAATGTATAGTTTCCCCCTACTTATACCTCCCGAGGAGATCGCGAATGTAAAATTAGAGAGATTGGAGCGCGCACGAAGGCTTTTCGGCAGTCGTTCTTTCCGTGAGCCGTGAGCGACTGGAACAGGAAAGGGAGGCAATGACAGTGGCACGTAACGTGCCCTCCGGCACCCACCGTTGGGTGGCTTGCGGAGTATAAATGTAGATGTAGATGTAGAAATTCTGAGTTCTGTGATCCTTCAACAAGCATTCTGAGAGTAGCTAGCGTGAGAATGAGATACTGGCTGCGCTACTGTGCGGATGGAAATGGCATGCAGAGCACAGAGCTAAAGATATAGACAAAGATGAACTGTAAATTATGATTCTGTAAGGACTAAGACCACCTGTGAAGCTTTTGAGATAAAGTTTATTTTCATTGCTTGCTTGGGGTAATTGTGATGTGTTTCAAAGACGGACAGTTTGTGAAATTTTTCTTTGTTGGTTTGGATTAGTTGGTTCACTGTTCAGACGAGAGTAAAGTGATCATTTCACATGCCATGCAGGCAGAGGTTATAAATTTTACCTGTCCTTTACCATTTTTAATAGTTAATATTATGGCAGCAATATATTTCTTGTAAAAGATAATTTTTGTAATGATGATTGTGTCAGTGAGACAGTGTGTTTCAGTTTAGATGAGTTTTTCAAAAGTCAGTCATTTGAGCTGAAATTACAGCACCGTCTCCTCACTAAGGAATTTTATTTTACGATTATGTGTGTCGCCCTTTGGACGGGGCTGCACACAGATGCACAAAGTAAAAGCAATGCATTCATGATCTGTTTCGAATAGCTTCATGTTCTCGCAGGGCTCTGGGCAAGGAAGCCTCTCCTATTTAGCTAGCATATTGCTGCGCTACATATTTTACGTCCATCAAATCGAGCAGTATCAAGTTTACGTTGCCACAGGTAAGCTGTATAAAAATTTCTTAGTGCCATTTACATTATACTCAAGAAAGTAAGATCATTTTGTTAGCTCTGGTTTCCAAAATTAATATCAAGTCAGTTGAAGTAAAGTTTATTTTAGATTACATTTTGGCTCTAGACAGTTATTATCACAGTGCAGTGTTACATTTGGGTGTGTACTGTTCAGGGTTTGACATTTTGTTCAGGTTGCTTACGTAAATTGTGAGGGCATTTTGTAGAAACATTTTGGTTATTTCTTCCTTTCAGAATTCGATTGTCAATTTCATGCAGCATTTTCATACTGCTAGCTTGTCTGATGGAATTGCAAGTCGCGCATTGTGACATCATGCGTTGTAATACTGCTCACCGTACCGCACAATACAGTTTCACAGGATACCTTATTCAGTTTACGGTTCTTGGTTGTCTAAATACTTAGGCAGTGTTAATTAAAATTCAGTTACACAGTTTTGGTTTTGCCGACTCATTTTATCGGACAGTGTTTTCGTAAATACAACACTAGTATGGTTCAGGAGAACAATTCAGATACGTAAGCTATAAAGAATTTGATATAAAATATTGCATAAAATACCATAACATGAATGACGTAAGTGCCTTCAAGGAAAACGGATTGTTATTAAAGATTCAATGATATACTGTACACGCACTGATGAACCAAAGCATTATGCCCACTGTCCACCGCGAGAATGAATGCCGTGCACTGGCATTACCAACACTTCAGCCCATGAGTAGTTGACGAGATACTGGGCCGCACACTTCATCATTGAACGAGGATATCGGAGGCCTGCTCGCACAGTAAAGCTTCATAAGCGAGGATGAGTGGCTATGCTAGGGCACAGATATTTCAGAGCACGCCATTCAGCTCATATTGCTGAACACGGGGCTTTCCAGCTGACGACCGCTACGTGTTCCCACGTTGAACAAGTACCATCGACAGTTACGACAGCAAAAGTCACGGGATCATCAGGTCTTGAGCGTCTGTCAAAGAGAATGTTACCCCTAGTCGTATGAATGACGTTGCTTGTGACACCAAGTGTTCGATTACACTGCCACCCTGCTCTAAACGGGCACCGCATCAGAGACGCAGTTAGGAGAAGGCAGTATCATTTTGCGGAGGACATACGTCTGTGGTAGTGATCGAAGGCACCGCGAAAGCTGTGGACTTCGTGAACAATCGTGTGGAACGTCTTAATCCCTTTATCTCGATATATTCTGCAGTCAAAATGGTATTTTTCAGCAGGGTAACTGTCAGTGTCACAGGGCCAGAATCGTGCTACAGTGATTTGAGGAGTATGACTGTGAACTTGACCACCAAATTCGACTGTTCTGAACATGAAAAACAGATCTGCCAGGCTATCGGCTCTGCAACCGTGGATCACCTGCTAGATACTTCCTGAAATCTGTTAAGGACATGTCAGTCCATCCTAAGCTGTATAGATGCAGTGCTGCGTTAGGATGGTGGAAGAAAACCTTGTTAAACAAGTGGTCATAATATTTCGGCTAATCAGTGTGTCTCCAAAATGAATTCTGCAGTATGTGAGAAAGCGAGAGCAAACATAAAGCTTTGTTTTCTTTTTCTACCAATACCTAACAGTATACACTCATTAGTGACCGTTGGCTTAATCCAGAATAGGGCTATCTGACCTCAGTATTACATCAGTGTGTCTGTTGGGAACAGATTCGATGAATGCATCTAGTCTTCGTACCACTTCTTGGTTGAATAACATTACTTACATATGTGGACTCTGATCACAATCTGTTGGTTATGACCTGTAGATTAAAACTGAAGAAACTGCAAAAAGGTGAAAATTTAAGGAGATGATACCTGGATAAACTAAAAGAACCAGAGGTTGTACAGAGTTTCAGGGAGAGCATAAGGGAGCAATTGACAGGAATGGGGGAAAGAAATACAGTAGAAGAACAATGGGTAGCTTTGAGGGATGAAGTAGCGAAGGCAGCAGAGGATCAAGTGGGTAAAAAGACGAGGGCTAGTAGAAATCCTTGGGTAACAGAAGAAATTTTGAATTTAATTGATGAAAGGAGAAAATATAAAAATTCAGTAAATGAAGCAGGCAAAAAGGAATACCGACGTCTCAAAAATGAGATCGACTGGAAGTGCAAAATGGCTAAGCTGGCATGGCTAGAGGACAAATGTAAGGATGTAGAGGCACATCTCACTAGGGGTAAGATAGATACTGCCTACAGGAAAATTAAAGAGACCTTTGGAGATAAGAGAACCACTTGTATGAACATCAAGAGCTCAGATGGAAACCCAGTTCTAAGCAAAGAAGGGAAAGCAGAAAGGTGGAAGGAGTATATAGAGGGTCTATACAAGGGCGATGTACTTGAGGACAATATTCTGGAAATGGAAGAGGATGTAGATGAAGATCAAATGGGAGATACGATACTGCGTGAAGAGTTTGACAGAGCACTGAAAGACCAGAGTCGAAACAAGCCCCTCGGAGTAGATAACATTCCATTGGAACTACTGACGGCCTTGGGAGAGCCAGTCCTGACAAAACTCTACCATCTGTTGAGAAAGATGTATGAAACAGGCGAAATACCCTCAGACTTCAAGAAGAATATAATAATACCAATCCCAAAGGAAAGCAGGTGTTGACAGATGTGAAAATTACCGAACTATCAGTTTAATAAGTCACAGCTCCAAAATACTAACGCGAATTCTTTACAGGCGATTGGGAAAACTAGTAGAAGCCAACCTCGGGGAAGATCACTTTGGATTCCGTAGAAATGCTGGAACACGTGAGGCCATACCGACCCTACGACTTATCTTAGAAGCTAGATTAAGGAAGGGCAAACCTACGTTGCTAGCATTTGTAGACTTAGAGAAAGATTTTGACAATGTTGAGCGGAATACTCTCTTTCAAATTCTGAAGGCCGCAGGGGTAAAATACAGGGAGCGAAAGGCTATTTACAATTTGTGTAGAAACCAGATGGCAGTTATTAGAGTCGAGGGACATGAAAGGGAGGCAGTGGTTGGGAAGGGAGTGAGACAGGGTTGTAGTCTCTCCCCGATGTTATTCAATCTGTATATTTAGCAAGCAGTGAAGGAAACAAAAGAAAAATTCGGAGTAGGTATTATAATCCATGGAGAAGAAATAAAATCTTTGAGGATCGCCGATGGCATCGTAATTCTGTCAGAGACAGCAAAGGACTTGGAAGAGCAGTTGAACGGAATGGACAATGTCGTGAAAGGAGGATATAAGATGAACATCAACAAAAGCAAAACGAGGATAATGGAATGTAGTCGAATTAAGTCGGGTTATGCTGAGAGAATTAGATTAGGAAATGAGACACTTAAAGTAGTAAAGGAGTTTTGCTATTTGGGGAGCAAAATAACCGATGATGGTCGAAGTAGAAAGGATATAAAATGTAGACTGGCAATGGGAAGGAAAGCGTTTCTGAAGAAGAGAAATTTGTTAACATCAAGTATAGATTTAAGTGTCAGGAAGTCATTTCTGAAAGTATTTATATGGAGTGTACCCATGTACGGAAGCGAAACATGGACGATAAATAGTTTGGACAAGAAGAGAATAGAGGCTTTCGAAATGTGGTGCTACAGAAGAATGCTGAAGATTAGATGGGTAGATCACATAACTAATGAGGAAGTATTGAATCGGAATTGGGGAGAAGAGAAGTTTGTGGCACAACTTGATCAGAAGAAGGGATCGGTTGGTACGACATGTTCTGAGTATATGAGGGCAGCGTGGAGGGTAAAAATTGTAGAGAGAGACCAAGAGATGACTACACTAAGCAGATTCAGAAGGATTGTAAGTTGCAGTAGGCACTGGGAGATGAAGAAGCTTGCACATGATAGAGTAGCATGGAGAGCTGCATCAAACCAGTCTCAGGACTTAAGACCACAACAACAACATATTCCTATTTGCATTATACGAGGGTAATCCCAAAAGTAAGGTCTCCTATTTTTATAAGTACATAGACCTGTTTATTTCTACAGTGGTTAACATCAGTTTACTGCTTGAACATTTAGCTGTTTTTCGACATAATTACCACTTCTGTCTATGCATTTTTGTAAGCGCTGCCAGTTCTTGTATGCCCATGTCATACCAGCTCGCCGCCATGCTGTTCAGAAAGTTATGAACCTCTTCTTTCACCTCGTCGTCAGTAACTGAATCGCTTTCCTGCCAAATGTTCTTTTAACTTAAGGAACATGTGATAATCACTGGGCGCCAAGTCAGGACTATAGGGTGGGTGGGCGATTATGGTTCAAATGGCTCTGAACACTATGCGACTTAACTTCTGTGGTCATCAGTCGCCTAGAACTTAGAACTAATTAAACATAACTAACCTAAGGACATCACGCACATCCATGCCCGAGGCAGGATTCGAACCTGCGACCGTAGCGGTCAAGCGGTTCCAGAGGGTGATTATGTTCCACTGAAACTGTTGCAGGAGAGCAACGGTTTGCCGAGCGCTGTGGGCGAGCGTTGCCATGGAGAATGTGAACGCCCTTGCTCAACATTCCTCTTTCCGGTTCTGAATTGCCCGTTTGAGTTTTTTCAGAGTCTCACAGTTCCTGTCAGCGTTAATTGTGGTTCCAGTGGCCATAAAGTCGACCAACAATACCCCTTTCCGATCCCAAAAAACGGTAGTCATGACTTCACCGGCAGACTGTGTTTGTTTGAATTTCCGTGGCTTTGGCGAAGAAGAGTGCCGCCACTGGTGTGATTGTTGCTTGGTTTCAGGTTTAAAGTGGTATGCCCAGATTTCGCTACCCGTGACAATTGATTCAAGAAAGTTGTCCTGATCGGCCGCAAGGCGGTGAAGAAATGCGCCAGAAGCATCAACTCGTTGCCGCATGTGGTCCTCAGTCAGCATGCGTGGCACCCATATTGCGCACACCTTCCGGTAGTTTAATGTTTCCGTTAAAATTCTGTGAGCGGTGCTTCGGGAAACTTCATGAACCAAAGTGCAGAGATCATCCAGGGTGATTCGCCCGTCTTCATGCATGCTTTGCACATCCTTCAACGCTGACCCCTCAGAAACTGACGGTCTCCCTCTCCTTTGTTCATCGTGAATTTCGGTCCTACCAGATGCCAACTCTCTACATCACTTACGAACATTTTTGACATCCATGCACGACTCACCATACACTTCCGTCAACTGGCGATGGATTTCAATCGGTGCAGTGCCCTTTGCGTTCAAAAACCGAACAATTGCGCTCATTTCGCACTTGGCGGTAACATCCAACGGGAGCTCCATTCTCAACGGCTGCGAAGCCAAGACTGCGCGCCCCAGCGAGGCGTGCGCATGTTTACACACAGCGCGTGAAGCACTCTTCATACCAGTGTGACCAAGTGCCAAACCAACAGAATTCTATACTTATAAAAAATAGAACTTATTTTCGAGATTACCCTCGTATGTACCTTTCCTTACAGTGTTGATCAATCTTTCTCACAAGGTGCACCTTTAACCTCGAATGCTCGGAACAGCACGTAAAGATGCTTAGACTTAATACTCGATCATAACAACAGACAACAGTGGTCTACGTCATTCGCATGCAAACCGCCGTAGTTTTCTGCTAACGCCATCGGATGGTGGCATGTTGTACATACCTGCAGCACGAATGTGTCCTCATTGACGGTTCGCATGCAGGTTGCTGTGTAAACTGTGTACAGTAATATCATGAAGAGAATTAATCATACGATTGTGACCCAAATACTAGGGACAAAATTGAGACATGTTCAAAATGTGAATGAAATTGGAGCCGAGGATAGGAAGTTCGCGGATGTATTATATAACATAACAATTCAGAAAGATAATGGGAATGACACAGAAATACATGACGTTATGTGGATAGATACACTGATTTTGAAGGACACTACTTTCATCTCCAGAGTAACAGGAACAGTCTAGTCAAAGTGAATACGAACCATTTCCACCCAAACAGCCGAGGCCCAGTGTATCAGAAGATATTATTTGGCAGCTTACTGGAGAACATTTATGCAGACTATTACAATCGTGGCATCAATTCCTACAGAAAACTAATGAGGTGCTCTGAGTACATTAAAAAGTAAATCAAATCGCTGATTAATTCTAAATTACGTGTGTACCAACTGGCGAGCATGCGCTCGTTTTAAAGGAAAGAGACAGTTGCAATTACAAACTATAAACAAGCACGTAATGCCGCAGTTTGGTAGAGCAAGATCCTGTGGATCTACAGTTCGATATCGGTATCTGGAAATGTGAGCACTATAAGCTGCTAAATGGTTGGATTGAACAAACTTCAAAGCTTCGACAATATTAAGGCCGATTTTGGCATTTCACCCAGACCTATTACTACATCTGTCACGGGTATGGACATAGAAGATGATAATAATATATGTCCGAAGGGACAACAGTTTGTGGAGGAAGTGAACATGTTTACGACAGAGTAGAGAGAAGAGAAAGGAAATGTTTGGAACAGTAACCAGAGTCATTCCCAATATGAAATGCATTCATCATCAACTCTGTCTCACAGAGGAGGGAAAACTATAGCTAGTGTCTAGTCGTCTGTATATAGCTCTACTCACAGCCACACAACTGGTGTGGCTTTATCAATGATAAGCAGATATGCTGTGCATTTGTTTTTGAGAGGTACAAGCCACTTTCAGACCAAATATTTCAAAGAAACGTGAAACAACGTGCCCACGAAACATTCATGTGGAGGCAAGCGAAAGTGGAATAACGACTAAAGAACACACGAAACATTTTCTAACCTCAGTCATTGGCGAACATGCAACAAGTGAAAAGAGCTTATTGCTGTGTGATTCCTGTCCACGCCATATAGATTGTACTCTTCTAGGCTCAACTTTTCCAAACAAGGATATTGTTCTGAAGATATAGCCACCGAAAAGAAAAAAAAAATATTGGCAACTGCTAGATGTTTACTTCTTTCGTCAGTATAAACTCTTTCGCACAACGATTGCTGATTTGAAAGACTACAATGAGAGGCCACAACAGAAGGTTAATGAACGTTATTTCATCATAAAACTTTGTGATTTACAATTAATTTTCTGCACCAAAGTATACGCTTATGTTGCGATTTGCTTGGCGAAAGGTAGATTATGACACTGACGTCATTTGAGAGTGTAACTAGTGTGGCCTTTGGTAATGGACTGCTTGAATGCGCAAGTGATTTTGAACGTAAACATGGGTTTATAATGTGGTGTGCAAATTGTTCTCTTTCACTTTGTTTTAACCAGTTCATCGATATCGATATAAGCAGTATGAGATGTGTAGAGTATGCTTACTTTGCGCTATTACAATTATTTTACCTTAGGGTTTTTGCTATGATTGATTGAAAATGTTATGATACACTGATGTCATTGAATTACGTGTAATCTCTCCAAAGATACTGATGTCTTATTACGTTGTTTCCTTACATTCATGTGTTACTTGTTTTAGAATGCAGAGTTTTGCAGCGAAATGGTACAGACCACTGTTATTCTTTTTATGACCGAGGATTAATATAAGCACGGTTTCTCAGACAGGATAAATTTTCCTTAGCTTCACTCAAGTTTGTATCATGTGTTCTACTACTAGATTCACCTAATAGTTGTAACATGACTGACACATATCGCTAAGCAATATTGTTTCATTTTCTGCCACTAATTTCCTGGTTATTTTATTCATTGTAGTAGTCTTGTGTGCCTACAAGAAAGCTTTGCGCTTTTCGTGCTAGGAAGGTGTGCTCTTGGTATGGTCTCAGTTCCTCTTTGTCGGTAGAAGGCAGTCGGCGAGCTTCATTAGGAGTGGTGAGCACCCTGGGGGAGGTGGGCAGTTTGGCGGAAGCTGAGGCTGCTGCCTACTCTGTGGTTTTGTTAGCAGTGTCGGCAACTGTCCTTCCTCAGGGCAGAGGGAAATTGTGATGCCTCTGCCGTCCCCAGAGAATAACTGAACGTGAAATACTTCGCTTCTCTGGAAGTACCTGAAAGCACAGGAGGCTGTGACACTGCCCTACCAGCGTGGAAGACTAGGTTGATTTTGCTAAAATATTTTGGTGTACCCAATCAAGTGAGTTGCGCTCACCACCATGATTGGCTGAAGAGGATGACCAATTGAGGAGAGACTGCTCCGCACGACTGACTTTGTGTTTGTAAATGTACATTTTCTATACTAGGAATGGAAAGTGTCTGCTGCATTTCCCTGTCGCCTGTCTCGTTTGTTGCATTGACATTGGCATTAAGCCGTGGACTCAAAGGTTTTTTAAGAAAGATTAAGGAAATACATTTCCTAGCCACTGTGGCTCTGTCAGGTGCTGACTGGTGCATGCTAAATGATTTTTTGGGAAATATAAGTTTCACAATCGTAGTATTGTGATACATATCCTGAGCAGCTTTACTTACTTACTTTGGCATACAGCTTCCGTTGGGTGGTTGTTTATATGTGGCCTTCTTTTGCCTCATCAACTTTGAACTCATGAGCTGCCCAGATGAGGAGCTCTTGTATTTTCTCCATAGTCCTTCAAATAATTTATTACCTGTCACAGTGTTAGCGTCATTTAATAATTTAATTTGAGCTTTTAGATATCTTTCCTCTGTGTTGATGTGCATTATGTAAGTCATTTACAACAAATAGGTAACTGCTACTCTTAGTCTCGACTTATATTTCAAGATCCCTTACTGTCCTACAACCTTTCCATAGTTAGGTGACCCACAAATAACACATTAACCTTGTGTGTTACTAAGTTGTTGATCTCCCTGTGACTGTGTTTTCACTGTGCACAGTGGTTAAAATCGATGATGAGTTATTTAAAATTCAGAGAAGGGTACGAGCATGGCGTTTGACCATCTTGTTTGATTATCGATTTGTTGTCAGTCTTATCCGTAATGGGTGCTATTGAACTCCGTGAGTGTTCATTTATATAGAGCAGAGTAATATCCGCTACCAGTTGCAACTAAAAATGACTTTTTAAGGGATGACTGATTTCAGGCTTGTGCCCATCTTCTTGTGATATACATTCATCTGTTTCCACATTAAACGTTCCAGTTCACTGTGAAAAATGAAATTATATGATGTGAACTAAATAGAAAATGCTGGAAGTGTCGAAGTGACATGTGTTGAAAATATTAGTGTTCTTACATAATGCTGTAGTATTCATTTCGTAATTGTACATTTGTCTTTTTGGTTACAAACACATTTAGATTCTCACAGATTAACTGCACATTTGTCACCATAATATTTATTTGAACTTCTATATTACACCTTTAATACAGTAATTACACTTCAGAAGCTAATAACTGTAAATGAGAGATGAACTCGCAACATACAATATGTTTACATTGGAATACAGAGATTATTGTCAAAGAACTTAAATCTGAAAAGTACAGAGATGTTACACAGACGAAAACATAGTAGATATTACAAATGACGGAACTGAAAGCTGTGCCATGATTGCAGATTACTACGGTGTCAAATGTGCACTTAATGTGTGGGTTAGAAATCGTGTAACAACTGTCTAACCCTCCTATTCTATAATACGTCAGGTATATGTAGATACACTAATATTTACAATATATGTCGCTTCACCACTTCCAATTATTTCACTTCTCTCTGTTTAGTCAACATCACTTAATTTGTCTTTTACTCAAACAGTGAACTCCAACACTGAATGTGAAAACCTGAAAATGAATGTACAATCACTCGAAGATGGGGACAAGACCGAAAGCGATAGTGCCTAAAATGAATCACCTTCAATTGTGGCTGGTAGCAGGTCTTTTTCTAGACCCTGTAGAGATTTTCTTTTGCCTCGGAGAGTGGTTCCGATTCCTCTTTGGTCGATAACGTGATTTTGTGTTGTTTCATGATACCACTCATAAACATTCTGTAACTGTACCTCCTTCCTGGGTGATCATTAGTGACGATATACGTGATACATACTGTTGTGTCTAGGAATCCTGCTAACTCGGTTCACTAGACAAACAAACAACTCGTTCCTATATTAAAGTTACTTCTGATGTGCCACAGGGGAGTGTTATGGGACCATTGCTTTTCACAATACCTAGTAGATAGTGTCGGAAGTTCCATGCGGCTTTTCGCGTATGGTGCTGTAGTATACAGAGAAGTTGCAACATTAGAAAATTGCAGCGAAATGCAGGAAGAACTGCAGTGGATAGGCACTTGATGCAGGGAGTGGCAACTGACCCTTAACATAGACAAATGCAATGTATTGCGAATACATAGAAAGGAGGATCCTTTATTGTATGATTATATGATGGCGGAACAAACACTGGTATCTGCTGCTTCTGTAAAATAACTGGGAGTATGCGTACGGAACGATTTGAAGTGGAATGATCATATAAAATTAACTGTTGGTAAGGCGGGTGCCGGGATCAGATTCATTGGGACAGTCCTTAAAAATTTAGTCCATCAACAAAGGAGGTGTCTTACAAAACACTCACTCAACCTATACTTGAGTATTGCTACCAGTGTGGGATCTTTACCAGGTCGGGTTGACACAGGGGACAGAGAAGATCCAAAGAAGAGCGGCGCGTTTCGTCACAGGGTTATTTGGTAAGCGTGATAACGTTACGGCGATGTTTGGCAAACTCAAGTGGCAGACTCTCCAAGAGAGGCGCTCTGCATCGCGGTATAGCTTGCTGCAAAGGTTTCGAGAGGGTGTGTTCCTGGATGAGATATCGAATATATTGCTTCCCCCTACATATACCTCCCGAGGAGATCACGAATGTAAAATTAGAGAGATTCGACCGTGCACGGGGGCTTTCTTCCCGCGAACCATAAGCGACTGGAACAGGAAAGGGAGGTAATGACAGTGGCACGTGAAGTGCCGTCCGCCACACACCGTTGGTTGGCTTGCGGAGTGTAAATGTAGAAGTAGATGTATTAATGAGTTTTATTGGAAGCAAATTACAAAACTTTGCTAAATGTGTCGCAAGCATATAATCAGTCTTCTTCAGAATAGACAAATACTAGTCTGTGCTACGTTAAATACTAGGGACGTCGCTAACGTTGACGCTGCTGTCCAAGTGGGCAGCCACCAGCCGGGCGCGGCGCTTATGTTCTCTTCATCTAGCGCCGCTGCTGTCGCGTTGTCGTCTTGGAAGGAAGGAGGTCGGTCGGCGTGTGATTGGCTGACTTCTTCTCGCAGCCTTCTCTTCCCTGTCGTTGCCATCTAGTGTGCCGGCGCGTGACTTTATATTCTAACACATACTTCATTTTTAGGCAACTTAGACTTTTGTCCCACCACACTATTTTCTATCGTTGTTTCACTCTTCCCCTATCACATTCATAACACGTTACACTATAAGCTTTTGATCTTTTCGTACACCACTTATGATTCGGAAGTCGTACACTTCCTACTCTTGCAATTTTTGAACTGTGTATTCGCTGACAAAAGTTTTCTGAGTATTGTACCACGTCATAATGCAAATAGTCAGTAAACCCAGGAGAAGGCCACTGTAAGCGTGGCCGAAACGTTTGTTCGTGCACGACAGTTTTTCACATTATGAAGCGGTACTATATTTAGAAAACTTATATGTCAAGTGACAGCCGGCCGCGGTGGTCGCGCGGTTCTAGGCGCGCAGTCCGGAACCGTGCGACTGCTACGGTCGCAGGTTCGAATCCTGCCTCGGGCATGGATGTGTGTGATGTCTTTAGGTTAGTTAGGTTTAAGTAGTTCTAAGTTCTAGGGGACTAATGACCAAAGCAGTTGAGTCCCATAGTGCTCAGAGCCATTTGAACCATTTGTCAAGTGACTCTGGCTGCGGACTCCTACGCAATTATGTGTATTCCCTGTTACAAAATGAAGCTTACTTCAGTACACTATTTGTTTTTTTTTTTTTGGCTCTTATTCGAGTTAAAAGTACATTCTCTTCCGTAACGCCGTCTTCAATTCCTTTCCCGACCACTGCGTTCCAAACTCCATGATTACTATATTTTAATCGCCATTTACATTCTTCGTTACCCGTTCAATGCTCTCATAATTAGACAAACATTGCACACAGAAGTAATAGTCTTACAAAGATCCGAGAACATCTTCGCTTCTATTATTTAAAGCTGCATGTAACTACACAATATTTCAGAGTAGAAGAAATACACCCTATATCGTCAAAAGTTGGTGTTTTGAAAAATGTGGCTGTAGTACAGCTATAAATTGTAACTTGTGCAGTAACCAGCCACGGATATGATTTGAAATAGGTTACGGCTTAATTTTTACATTATTCATGGCCAGTCAGTAAAGTATTTTATATTACTGCTTAAAAATTATACCACAAGTGTATATTGTATGTTCATAGTCTTATCACTGGAACAAAAGGCATTTATGGTTGCATTTAAAGAAAGCTTTTGATATGAAGTTTTTTATGGTCTTGACCACGTGAATGCACACTGGGTTATTAGTTTCGACAGAACTAAGCTGCCATCTTGTGATCTGCAAGGTTAAAAAAAGTACAAAAATATATTCAGTACATTGTAATAGCTGTAATCGTAAAATAACGATTTTACATTAGTTCTTTTTGGCCTACACACAGAGTACATGTTATGAAATCAGGCTTTGTTATAAATCGCAGGTTGGTTTCTTACTATCAAAGCGGTCTGTGAATTTCACATAAAATAAAATTAGCTTTATTATAGTTATTACACAAATTACAACATATGCCTGAGATAAAACTACCTCTTAAAAGAAGGAGAGTAGAACATAAAAAATATGGCTGTCTCCTTATGGCAAGACAGAGTCATACAAGTGTAGCACATCAAGCAGTGCTGCATGTGTCTGGGTTGGCTACTGGCTGTATACTGTCGGATATCCATCAGGCTTACAGAGTAATACAGAGCATTGCACAGGTGGCATCAGCCTCATGAAGAATAAGAAATGTTTTGTTTTTAAAAATGTACATGTAACAGTATATGAGAGTATGAAAAGCGACTCATTTTCGATGGATAATAATACAATCATACAAAATGGGAAATACACTAGATAAAAATATTTCGTCGATTTTTAAAAATCGTTAAAATTATTTCCAGTAAGATAGTTAACGTTAAACATTTTATAATACGTATGGATTTTTTGTGCAGACTAATCTTAGTACTTGACTAGTACGCCATACCAAACATTATTGCACACAATTTTACTTCTCTTTTCGCCTGTAAACTAATGTCATCGCTCTACCGAAGACATAAAGAGATGTGCAAAATTTAGGGTTAAAGTAACCTTCTCATGATATTTCACGGCCAAGTAACATAGGTCGATGAAGCTACGGCCATACATAGAAAGATCTGCTACAGTGTACTACTGAAGGTAACTGAAAGAAATACGCTTTGAGACGAAAACAAACGATAATTTTATTTGAAGACAATAGTTACACTGTAGTGATCGGTATTCATGATGGTCTCCTACATATTTCCGAAGGCGGGACACGGCTCTTGATACGGTGTGTGATCACTTCGGACAGCAGTGCATGCTCTGCAAGATGCTCTCAAGCCGGCCACAATGCTGGTAAGGACTTCTTGTGGTAGGGCCTTCCATTCCTCCACCAGTGGTACTGGCGACTGCTGGGTGGTCGCTATTGCATGTGAAGAGCGGAAATACATCGCCACAACGCACATGGACAGCAGTCGGTGTAACGGGCTGCCCAGTCTATTCACCGAATATGCTGTCATTCCAAGAGCTCCACCACCTGTCCTGTTCAATGCGGTCGCGCACTCTCATCCTTGAAAACGATTTCAGGACCCAAAGCACCTCTGATAATGCACAAATGGGGAATCTGTACACTATCATAATAATATTAGCTGGAGAATTAACCGTGTTCAGAAATTTGGAGGTCAGTACCACATTGCAACGTTATGTCTCCCCACATCGTAACACTTGGAAACGAATATAGCCATCCAGAATGAGATTTTCACTCTGCAGCGGAGTGTGCGCTGATATGTAACTTCTTGGCAGATTAAAATTGTGTGCCGGACCAAGACTCGAACTCGGGTCCCGAGTTCGAGTCTCGGTCGGGCACACAGTTTTAATCGGCCAGGAAGTTGAATATAGCCATGTTCGATTATGGTGCTGGATGAATTACATGTTCCAGGCTTCCGCCGTATAGAGGCACGTCGAGCAATGTCAAATTAAAAACCATGTCCTACCTTTTTTAATATATGGGGAACATCATGGATCGCTGTGTCATCAGTGATACCATTGTTATTGAATAAAAGTGCAACTTTGTTATTTGACATTGTCCCATAGCAAGATATGCAATCTGTTGTGCTAAAACAATGAATAAACCACCATAGGTCAAGCTCGCTTAAGTTACTTTACGTAATGACTAGTTCCAGCTCATTGGTGCATAATCTACAGATCAATAAAATATTCATAGCTTGATTACATGTATGTTAACGACCAGGTATTATACACCATCATAAACTATTTAGCTGTTTCACTGTTAGGGGAAAGTGGGGGAATTCGGTGCACCTAAGGCATTGTGACTATAACCTTTACTCTGTAATACCTGGTTGCTCCAATTTCCGTACAGCGTTAGCCGTATGCGTTTACTGTAAAATATCGTAAGACCACACATACACAAAGACACGTTTTAGAAAAGAATAGATAGGTAATTATGACATCACTGCGCTGCGTCATTTTGCCCTTCGCACCGAGAAAATGACGCGGTAAGTGGGGCAAATTGGCGCAAGAGATGGTATGAGGTAATTAATTTCCCGCAACTTACAGTACAAAATACATGTGTCGAATAATATGTTTACTAAACAAAACACTGAACAACATATTTTGCAAAAAGAAGATAGCGAAAATATCAGCTTAACTAGTTGTGGAATAGATACAAAACAATAATAATAATTATCTTATAAAATAGAGACAAAAATGAAACAGAAGACTCGGGTGCAAGTGTATTCAGTAATTGTCTCTTGCACAGCAGTAAAGCAACTAACGCATTATAGTTATCATTTTCAGGACTGACTCACCCACTGTTTTCAGAATGACACCAAAAAGCGCAAGAAACACACCGGTACCATTCCTCACCGTCTTTACCGGACCCAGCACAAACTTCGCACACATCATTGTCTCTGGTATTTTGTGCTTAATGGTGCTATGTATAATTGAAGTCCCACTATGAACAGCACTGACGGCATTCCTAAATTCACCCTCCAACCAAGAAGCTCTCTCTCGTTTATGAGTGTATGTCTTGGCCTCTGAACAGACGAACCCATTCTTATAAAAATGATACACTATGTTATTTTGACATTCATTATATACACATTAACATATCTCATTTATCTACCTAGTTTCATTAGTGTAAAAGTGAAATGAGGTAAAATGACGCACTCGGCCTCTGTGCGTCAAAGTACGCCAGGAAGCATAAACACCAGCGCTTTGCTTAAGAGCAATAATACTTACATAACCGTGGGTGTCGATGTCCAGAGAGAGGCATGGCAACAAAAGCTTATATTTTAAGGCAACAGGAAGTCTCTTATCTCTTAGAAACTGGAGATCAAATGTTAGAAGAAATATAGACAAATCACACTCTTGCCTCTTGTGCCGACAACTGGCAGGTAATGGTTCCCGCAATTCTGTATGCCTTTTGTATAACTGAGCACCAGATGGCAGAACTGATCAGATAAGACTAGCCCCAACACAGCGCCAAATCCCCCCTCCCCCCCCCCCCCCCGCCCAATCTCCTCTATTTTCATCTACAGAACGAACCATTGCGATCTACTTTAGGTGAGATCACAGATATATATACCACTTACCAAATGCACTAGTACGCATTTATTTTATTACGCTCCATGTGTCCCTCCCTCCCCAATTTGTACATGACAGTAGCAGTAATTCAGCCGAACAGATTATGACACGTGTAATGCCTGGTGGCAGGTGTACGGGAAATCAAGTAATGAAAATATTATTAACCTGAAGATGGCTTGTCGATGATCTAAAGTTAGTTAACAAGTAAAGGAATTTGAGCAGTCTTTATCTAGGAATTTTTATCCACATATTTTAAAAGTGTCACTTCCGTACGTCTCAGTAAGTATTGACTTCAGTTACCTTCTGTAATATATTGTAGAATATCATTCTAACGCAATGGTTCCCAGCCTCATGGTGATTACCTGCTGAGGAGTAAAATGAAATATGTAAAAACAGAATGGTTCTATTGTTTTCCAGTCATGAAACTAAATTATTTTCAAAAGATCATTAATTAGAAACTAAACAATTTTTAAAAGAGCATTACTATCACTTTTCATGAGGCTGCAATACTGATTACGCAAGCCATCAATAATTATATACATATATTTTTATAATGTTTGTTAACACTTGATACAATGTGATGGATGTTAGACATGTGAAACGAATATGTGAACAAAATCTTCCTCACATGGTTCACCAACTACACACAAACACACACACACACACATACACACACACACACACACACACACACGCACACACACAATATACTTTGTACTATCCATCGGTGACAGTATGAGGTATACACATCATATTTGCTTAAACAGTTCATGAAAATGCCTTCTCCGAGTTGTAAGTACTTCCCGCAAAGGATCATAAATTGCTTCATTATTCACTTCGCAGCAATTAAACGAGATAATCGACAGCACAGTACACAGCAACTATGTAATAGCCATCACACTGCTGTGAGGCCACACAGTATTGTTATCACTGTTATTATTATTAATATTAATATTAATACTCACAGTAGTGGTTAGACATACTGGATTTTCAGCCTGAATTCTTCCAATTTCTGTCACTTCAAAAGCAAGGAGACCAGCAATCAAATGGCTTAGGAACAATAAGCGCAGTGAACACATTTTAACATGGTTAATTTTAAATGGTCGGGACGAAGCAGGTGTCATCAGGGGGTAAAGTGCTGCAGAGGAAACACGTTTTGTAAATAGTGTCTATCCTCAGTGAGGATGGTTACGTAGGTTCTTTTCTCAGAAGATGTAGGTAGCACTCGTGATGCTCTGTGAATTGCATAACTAGGTAAAATAAAAATAAGAAAACTGTTGTTAGAGATAAGTATTATCGGTTGTCTCATTGACTCATTAGTTCAAGATTTAATAAAACACCTACAAAAACAAAACGTCTTTCACCATTTTACAAATAAAAAGTTCAAAGTATACATCTTTTCATTCTAAAGATTAGTTGGTCGGTAATGTTTATGGTGATGTTGGGAGGAGGAGGGCGTACCAGTTAATATATGATTACACTTAGGGGTAATGGTGTCAGAAAGGTTCTAATGTATGGTCGAAGGTTCACTGAGCTATGTCACTTGGCAGATTCCCATCAAGCAAAAGTTACTTCCGTCTATAAGTTTTACACATCTGTTTATTTTACTGTGCCCATAAACACTATACATCATTTGTATCATAATACCTCCGCAAAACTGACGTCTCTGAGACTACTGTTTTGCTACTCAAATGAGCTAGGCCACGTTTGAAAACGCTGAGCACGTGTATTCTCATAAAATATAACTTGGAGTGTGCCAAAGCAGTTTCCAGGGAATAAAAGACAACTGACGAAAAGCATCTGCGGAACTATGTTAACTTCCAAATACGTAAAACAAATATACGACGAATTCGTCGCACTAAAACGCTACCCAGACGAGTTTTCGCTGAAATTCGTGTTTTATTAACATAAGTATCATTTCATGAAGTTTGTGATAAATTTAAAATCGAAACACCTCAAATACGTTTTCCAAATATGAACGAAAACGTTTCTGTTTATCTCAGTGCAACACACAACTAACGAATATCAAACGAGACACCACCAGGAAAGCAAAGACACCTGTAAGACCCATATGAACATGGATTTGTAATAAATCTGAAGTCGGCAAAAATTCCAGTTAAATAAAATTCTTTAAGTTGCTGGTTGCGGGGTAAATTATAAACCTTACAAAAGAAGAAATGTGGTTATGCGTGAGTACTTGAAACTCTCTTCCTAGCTATTGTGCTATGAATATTCCAATGAACAAGCATGGACAAACCCAACTTCTAGGGAAAGGTATCATATGATTAATATGTTCATCTCTAGGGACTTCACTCGCACACACGTAAGCCACCACATATATTCGTCTTCTGTGTCACCATTTTCGTATGACAGGAACAACTGCTACGTTCTCCATTTTTTGTTGGGTGTACTCCAATTTCCGGCTTACTCTACTGTTTTTGCCCTCTACTGCTCCCTCTAGTATCATAGAAGTTATTCCCTGATGTCTTCATAGGTTTTCTATCACCCTGTTCCTTATTTTTGTCAGTGTTTTCTATGTGTTCCTTCCCTCGCTGATTCTACAGAGAACCTCCTCATTGTGTAAGTCATCAGCTCATTTCATTTTCAACATTCTCCTGTTACACCACGTCTCAAATGCCTCGATTCTCTTCTATTCCGGGTTTCCCACAGTCCACGTTTCACTACCATATAATGGGCTGCTCTAAACGTACATTCTCAGTAATTTCTTCCTCAAATTAAGGCCTACGTTTGACACTCGCAGAAATCTATTGGCCAGGAAAGCCCTTTTTGTAACGGGTAGTCTGCTTTTCATGTTCTCTGGCATCTCGAGTCTTAGAATGTTACCCTTCCATTAGTTATTCAGTCTTTTTCTTCTGGTCACCTGGCCCTTGGTAATCCCCTCTCAGAGATATGAATGGGGTACTAGTCCAGAATAGTTCAAAATGTTCAAATGTGTGTGAAATCTTATGGGACTTAACTGCTAAGGTCATCAGTCCCTAAGCTTACACACTACTTAACCTAAATAATCGTAAGGACAAACACACACACCCATGCCCGTGGGAGGACTCGAACCTCCGCTGGGACCAGCTGCACAGTCCATGACTGTAGCGCCTTTGATCGCTCGGCTAATCCCGCGCGACCCAGAACAGTTTGCCAGTGGAGAGATCATCGTGACACTTTCTCAGGAGCAGACTACATATCCTGTGGATACACAGGATATGCACTGATTTCCATTGCCTTCGGTAGCCTCGTGCCGTTGATGACTACTGATTGTCTTCTAGGGAAAGTTTCTCATCTCAAGGACAGCTGAGTGCCCTGAATCACTTTCCGCTCCTCCGCGGTCTTTGACTAGGCCGTTGGCAAAACGAGAGTGACTTCTTATGACGAAAGCCTTCGGTCGCCATTAGTAATGACTTTTATTCAAAATTTAAGCAGTGGTGAGTTTCGAATTCGAGGCTGGGGACATTTTGATTACTGCTCAGAGATATTTATATAGGTCTACACATTTCAGCTGTATCTATGGAGAATTTCACCCTGGAGTTTCATATGGATCTTGAGGATCCTGCAATTCTACCTGAGTAAGAATTATACACTCCTGGAAATTGAAATAAGAACACCGTGAATTCATTGTCCCAGGAAGGGGATACTTTATTGACACATTCCTGGGGTCAGATACATCACATGATCACACTGACAGAACCACAGGCACATAGACACAGACAACAGAGCATGCACAATGTCGGCGCTAGTACAGTGTATATCCACCTTTCGCAGCAATGCAGGCTGCTATTCTCCCATGGAGACGATCGTAGAGATGCTGGATGTAGTCCTGTGGAACGGCTTGCCATGCCATTTCCACCTGGCGCCTCAGTTGGACCAGCGTTCGTGCTGGACGTGCAGACCGCTTGAGACGACGCTTCATCCAGTCCCAAACATGCTCAATGGGGGACAGATCCGGAGATCTGGCTGGCCAGGGTAGTTGACTTACACCTTCTAGAGCACATTGGGTGACACGGGATACATGCGGACGTGCGTTGTCCTGTTGGAACAGCAAGTTCCCTTGCCGGTCTAGGAATGGTAGAACGATGGGTTCGATGACGGTTTGGATGTACCATGCACTATTCAATGTCCCCTCGACGATCACCAGAGGTGTACGGCCAGTGTAGGAGATCGCTCCCCACACCATGATGCCGGGTGTTGGCCCTGTGTGCCTCGGTCGTATGCAGTCCTGATTGTGGCGCTCACCTGCACGGCGCCAAACACGCATACGACCATCATTGGCACCAAGGCAGAAGCGACTCTCATCGCTGAAGACGACACATCTCCATTCGTCCCTCCATTCACGCCTGTCGCGACACCACTGGAGGCGGGCTGCACGATGTTGGGGCGTGAGCGGAAGACGGCCTAACGGTGTGCGGGACCGTAGCCCAGCTTCATGGAGACGGTTGCGAATGGTCCTCGCCGATACCCCAGGAGCAACAGAGTCCCTAATTTGCTGGGAAGTGTCGGTGCGGTCCCCTACGGCACTGCGTAGGATCCTACGGTCTTGGCGTGCATCCGTGCGTCGCTGCGGTCCGGTCCCAGGTCGACGGGCACGTGCACCTTCCGCCGACCACTGGCGACAACATCGATGTACTGTGGAGACCTCACGCCCCACGTGTTGAGCAATTCGGCGGTACGTCCACCCAGCCTCCCGCATGCCCACTATACGCGCTCGCTCAAAGTCCGTCAACTGCACATACGGTTCACGTCCACGCTGTCGCGGCATGCTACCAGTGTTAAAGACTGCGATGGAGCTCCGTATGCCACGGCAAACTGGCTGACACTGACGGCGGCGGTGCACAAATGCTGCGCAGCTAGCGCCATTCGACGGCCAACACCGCGGTTCCTGGTGTGTCCGCTGTGCCGTGCGTGTGATCATTGCTTGTACAGCCCTCTCGCAGTGTCCGGAGCAAGTATGGTGGGTCTGACACACCGGTGTCAATGTGTTCTTTTTTCCATTTCCAGGAGTGTATAAAAAGTTGTGGATGGTGGTTCCACTGTTAGATGTGAAAATGGAACGAAAGATCTCTAAATTTTTGTCTGGTTAAGTATTTCATACCATTTCTTTACTTTACTTTTTTTAAATTTTGTCCGTCGTGCAAGTTTGAGTTTGATGAAAGTTCGACCGCTTTTGAAAGCAACATTTATTTCAACTTTGAAACAACACCCCAAGACCTTTATATGTTTCGTATTTAGTTGTGTGGCATATCTTTGGTTCCGAAACACGTTGACAAAATTATTCACTCACTGCTGAGCTCATTCTCACAACTTCTACACTGAACAAAAACATTCGATGGATTGCGTAGCATACTTTCACAGTATTCCAAACCAGCTAGATATAGGGAAACAGAAAAGCACCCACAGGTAGTTTCCGAATATTTTTTCACGGTATCCCTAGTAGTATTAATCATACTACTACTACTGTATTTTTAGATAAATAATGAGACTTGTATATAGAAAATCAACTTTGCCCAGACGCTACCAATTTGAGCTTGTATATGACTCCCATTTCACCTCCTACCGCTTTGAGACGTGGGTAGTTGTTAACCAACACCCCCCCTTCCTCAAATCCCCCAGCAGTGTTTCTTTCTAGATAGTAATGTTTGTGCCAGGAGTGGTTGAAACGATGTAGAGGTTTTGGAGGAGATGTGGTACATACATACAAACATACAGACAATAATTTTTATATTTATGCGGAAATAGTGAAGTCCCCGCTCCAGAAAATTTATTCACCGAGATCAAAGTTGCATGCCCGCTACTCTGTTACCGAGAGTGTCATGTGACATGGCTGTGGACAGATGTTAATAAAACAGTATGCATCGGACAAGCAGCGCCTGTGCTAATGCTCGCCTGATGCGACGGCTCCCACTAATGGAGCCGTGCTAAGCGCGTCCCGAGGAGCATTAACAGATCAGCACAATTATCCGCCTGTTCCCGACGTGATGATCAACTCCACAGTCTGCTAATGGCAGGCAAACCCACTGTCTATGCCGGTAGCGTCAACACGGGCTCCTGGTGCCATATAACACCGGGCTTTTAGCGAATTAAACAGAAAAATTCAGCTAAACTGGGAAAAGTCTCCATACAAAGTTAACTTGTGTATTTCGTTTTAAGCTACCTGTTGTTCCCAAACCAGTCTAGACAGAATCATGAAAACACTCAACAGGTGACAAAACGACGGTGGAGGCAACTGCTCTCCTTCTCAAGCATTTTAAAGCAGTTTCTCGCCCACAGATTGGGCTACAGTTTGCACGCGCCCTCGCCATAGCTGCCATCCTCTGCTTCTTGTTTCACCTCCTCCATGTAGCACGTGGGGTTCGTACGGTGGTGCAAAACAGTGGACGTGGTACAAAAGGTGGGATAATGGCTTAATTACTGTCAATAAAAGTGCATTTCGTTTCCAGAAGACAACATAAACAGTCTACAAAACGTTGACGATCCTAATTATTAAATAGGACGCGAATGACCATATTATATTGTGTTATTAATCACCACTGGATTAAAGTGCTATGTGACGTAAGTGATTATAAAATTATTTGATACTGTGGTGCGGTAGGAATTGCAGACAGTTGCTTAAAGGTGGCATCCCTAAAATTTACACTTAAATTCTCCATTACCGGAGTGAAATTCCTCATTATCCCACTATTCAGCAATGCTCCGACATCTTAGCGAGTCAACCAACCATGACCTAGTGGTATCAACTGCTGAGAAAGGCATATCATTTGAGAAAGATGCCAGATAGGAAGCCTCAACAGATGCTCTTCGCGTGGTTTCCGGATCTGCACATCTCCAAGCATGACTCTCGCGGAACAACACAATCCGGGGCAGCAACGTTCTTATTAACGTTGGGGGAGTTTGGTATCTAGATCTTATTCGTTTTTATGTTCATCATCTACTAGATTTTTTGGTTCCTTGCTCTTACCACACTAAATAGTGCAGTTGTCAATGTACTGTTGAGAAACACAAAGGTCGGCTTTACTCTGAGTTTCCCGAAACCATTTCAAGTGAATGCGCGTTACTGTCAATCTTCTGCCCCAGCATTGTTTAATGCGACGTTTTCCTCTACTTCGAATGACCTTATGGTCTACATATCATTACGCTGAGAAACTGACTCCTCTTTTTATTCGTCGTTATATCATTTAACCTCTTTCAGAGTTTCGGAAAATAGTGTATATCCATTTTAACTAATTATTAGGTCTTTTATTTCATAAGTTCACCAGTCTCGAAATTATATTCTGTAGACAACCAAAGGGTCTCCCAGTGGACACTCGCTGTACCATACGCCTTCAGCACCCTCCAATCTCTATGGAACGTTAAATATATTGATCTTGATCCTCTTTTCAAGGCGAAGTTACTGAATCATTAAGTTTTCAAATCTGATTCTACGAGATTCTGTAAGTAGGCTGTTTACGTTTTTATGTTGGTAACGCCACGTAGCGCTCTGTAAGAAAATCACTGACTGTGCTGTGTGCATTGGTTTGCATTCTTGGAATTTTTGCTATTGCAGTGTTGGGCAGCTGGATGTGAACTGCGCGTAGCGTTGCTCAGTTGGAGGTGAACCGCCAGCAGTGGTGGATGTGGGAAGAGCGATGGCAGAGTTTTGAGAGCGGACGATCTGGACGTGTGTCCATCAGATAGAGTAAATTTATAATACCGGGCATTATGAACTGATGTATAAATGATGATTTTTGAACATTATTGAGGTAAATACATTGTTTGTTCTCTGTCAAAATCTTTAATTTGCTAACTATGCCTATCAGTAGTTAGTGCCTTCAGCAGTTAGAATCTTTTATTTAGCTGGCAGCATTGGCGCTCCCTGTATTGCTGTAGTTCAAGTAACTAAGATTTTTGTAAGTGATTCATGAAAGGTATAGGTTATTGTTAGTCAGGGCCATTCTTTTGTAAGGATTATTGAAAGTCAGATTGTTTTGCGCTAAAAAATATTGTGTGTCAGTTTGGTGTTGATCAGAATAAGTAAAGAGAGAAATGTCTGAGTACGTTCTGTTCTGCTCAGCTGTCTGAAAATCAAAGAACGTAAGAGGTTTATAAACATAGTAATTCATTAATTTTTCTAAGGGGATCTTTCAATTCTTCCAACTCTTGGTTGTACTTTATGTTATCATAGGTACGTTATGCCTTACCTGGCCACGTTAAACACCAGCCTCTTGCGCTGGAGGTCTCGGCTCCCATCCTGGGTAGAGAAGGGGACTTTTATAGGTCCTTCCATCAGCTGAGGAACCGGGATCTCTCCAGGGAGCAAAACCCCCGCGCCTGCTACTGCTGTGCCGAAGGAAAGTTGTATTCTATCTGCTGTTAGGCTGGAGATAGCTGGGAAACGTAGCTGCGAGACGTACTGCACAATGAACGTAAACAGTGCATGTATCCAAGTTGGAAACTACAATAATATATATAAGAATGGAAAATAAAATTGGGGATCTGTTACGATACCATAATGTTAGGCTCTTGAAAAGGTCAGGCCATAGACACACTTCTGGAGCTGCGGCTGATAATCGAAGCAAGACTTGTGAAAAATCAAGACTTGTATATAGAATTCGCCAACCTGGAAAAAGCGTTCATCACTATCAGCTGGTGAAAGGATTCAAAATTATGAGGAAAACAAGTTGAAACTAACTCTTTAATTTGTTTTATTAAACACTGACCTACAGAATTTTCCCTGACAAAGACAACTCATTTATTACTCACAATATACAAGCCCAATGCAGTTTGACTGCTATACATTGTTGACAAAATGACCTCCAGTAATTAACACAAAAGAATAGCCCTGAATTGTAAGAAATGCTAACAATAATACAAATCCAAAATAGTGAAATTAAAGAAATATGAAACTAACAGCAACTCTGTCAATTGCCTAAACACATTCCAGTCACGATTCCCGATAGTGGAAACCCTATTCCTATTTCATAAGTCACTTACCTCACAAAAAATCTTCATAACTCGAACTACAGCAAGTAGCAACAACAGCCAGCTAAATAAAAGGATTCTAACTACTGTAGACTCTAACTACTAGGAGGCATATGGTTAGCCAAAGAAAGATTTTGGTGAAGAGCAAACAATACATTTAGAAAACTTCACTTTATTCATGTGACACTCAGTTCCAAAAATTACATATTTGTCAATAATTCTGCTACCCAAACATTATTAACCACACATCCATTATCAAACCTTTCCTTATAAGAAATTTCGTCTGACTTTTCAACACAGAGTCTCCAGCAACAAAAACATCTCCATACATTTCTACATCTACTCGCTAAATGCTTGCCCGTCCAACCACAGAATGTCTTGCAGAGGGTGCAGAGCACTGTTAGCAATATTAACACAGTCTATTACGCTGCCAACATACAGACAGACTACTTACACAGCCCCTTTGCTCCCCTAAAAAAATTTTACAATGTGTTTCGGGTAGTGGCAACGACTAAGTTGTTAAAATTTTTATATTAAAAATATCAAATACAGAAGATGTACACAAAAGTTAAGTGATATACTTTTGGTAAATAAAGTACATACTCTCCTCACAGTCCCTAAAGACAATCCTAACAATTCATCAGAAGTGAGGTCTACTCCAGTTTTACGCACAAAGGCTAAGCAGTGTATGAAAATGCACAAATAGTAGTCAACAACCATGCAGTCTTGAAGAAGTGGTATTGTCCTCCTCACGGGAACACAGTGCTGACTCTTGACATGAAGATTTCAGTTGGTATCGTAAGATTGGTAATGGGCCACCACAGAGCAGACCAACAGCAGTATTAGTCGAAGTCTGAAAGAACATTGGTTGTATTGGTGGGTCAATGCAGAGCAGACGCACTGTTGTATCAATCTAAGTCTTGAAGAATATTGGTACTATTAGTTGGTCACTACAGAGCAGACCCACTGCAGTCTTAGTAGAGATTGTGATAGTGGCGAGCCACCAAAGGTGCAGACCCACTGCAGTCCTTATAGAGCTGGACAGCAGCCAGTCGTTTCAACTATGTGGGTGCTCATTCACAATTCAAGAGTCCTGAGAATAATATAGCTCGTCCATCAACCACCATTGTGTGGTCAGTAGTGATGCATATTACAAGTCCCTGAGCCACCACCTGTGCACTCACTTTTTTTTTCAGTATCCTTATAATCAGCAATTCTTTTAACCAGTCCCTTTCTAAATTATGAGACATGCTCCAGCACTAACACAGTCGTATAATCACTGAGATTTGATACATATAATATGACACACAGACATATGTGTACATTAAAAAGAATCTCTGCAATTTACCTAACTTGACAAACTGGTGTCTATTCAATTACAGTTTTACAGCATGAGATTACAATTAAAAATGTAAAGAAGACGTATTTATAGTAAAGAAAATGATAATACAAAAAACATTTGCAGTAATACAGGGTTTACAAAAAGAACAGAAATAAGAGTATATATGAGTTTTACAGTAATTATGACATAAGTAAATAAATGAAAAATAAGAATATCAGTAGAAACATTAACTTGGCACATGAATATGAAAAGAAAATATAACAGAATAAATAATGTCTGAACATCTTCCTAAAGTAAGGGACATGGTACAAAAACTGAAATCAGATTTGAGGATAACAGTATTCCGCATTATAGTGAATGCAGCGTAGTATTAGAAGGAAAAAAATTCTACCAAATTTATCTATCAGGTAAAAACGAAGAGATAGGAATAACGCAAGATATAAGGGTACACATAAACATTTCGGCATAACAGAAAAGGAAAGGACAGGATCTGTTTTCTAGTGTAAATGTGTGAAAGTTTAAGTGTAACGTTAAATATTGCAGTACATGTGGTGTGCATTTTATATCTTGGTTATTTTTTCTCTTTTTCCAAAATATACTTCATGCTCAAACCTCCTTTACTTTCAACCAAAACTACTTCATTTCCAACCAAAACTTCATTTAATTCTCGCAGACCTCTCTTACTTCAACATTTGTTTCCACAGAAATCCTACCTAAGCATGCTACCTGTACTTATAACCAGTCCTCATACTTCCATATTTTCGTACCTCATCATTCGTTTCCAAGAAAATCTTACCTAAACCTGTTGTCACTATACCCTACTTATATATGTTCGTTTAATCTTTTAAAATAATTCTTCCTCATTATACAAGACTCTTTGGCCAAACCTTTTCCTTATAGCTTCTCAATGTATTTCTTCCCATTTCATTACAACTCATTTTCTTATATAGCATACTCCCTCTTAAGCTAACTTAAACCTCCTGAGCTAGAATACATAAAACAGAGAATGGGGCAATGGAGCAGCACAAAGAATTAACAAAAACAACATCGACAAAAATGGAGATTGGTAAAGCAAGCAGTAGAATATCTAAATTAGCAAAATAAAGGGAACATTACAACTAATATAAGGCAATATGCAGCAAACAAGAAAAATATATCAGTGGTAAAACTGGCTTAGCAGTGTAACAACAAGTAAAATTTCATAGGACATTGCCTGACAAATAGCAGCAGCAAATGCGATAACTTATACCCATTCATGACGAAGTACAAGCTGAAAAAATATGACAATAAAGACAGCAATGCAGATACGGGAAATATATGTGTACACTTACAATATCATGTGTGCATTTGTGCTCATCAAAACCCTGCAAAGCGCCAGCACAAGGAACAACATCTATACTATTTTCCATGTGAAATGCAATCATTCTATGTGACATCTTAACTCTGAAGTGGTGTACCACAACAACTTATTCCACCAAAAGAGGTGAAGTGAAACTAATTCTTTAGTTATATTTATTTATTAAGCAGTGACCAACAGAATTTTCCCTGACAGAGACAACTCAAACTTAATCTATTCATTTATTCTCATCCATGAAGACGAATGCCTCGTCAATATGCTGCAGATATGGTTGCACCATCGGTCGGAGGATGGCGGTCACGTATCGTACAGCCGTACGGCTCCTTTTGTCGTACAAGCCCACGTTCAGGATCTTGTTCTAAGACCTAATGCTGCCATTTTTTCAATTCGAACGGTATCTGAAGTGAGCGATCGTTCGACACGTAGTCTACTTCACTTATGTTCATTCGCTTAAGTGGTATGGTATTACATTTTGGGTTAACTCTTCCCATTCTAAAATGATATTTTTGGCATAGGACCGGGCCGTTCGGGCAATAAGTTGTGTAAATTCACGAACGTCTTGTCGACCCCTGTTCACGAGTCTTATTATTTATTATTTAGACAATGGTTATTTAAACAATGGTCTCTCAATATATATATTCCTTGCTGTCATTTCTTGTTAACAATAATGGCTTATTCCCAAGAATAAGCAGCTTTCACTCAGTTAATACTCGGTAGAAATCAAACCTGCACGTGGATCAGACCTCTTTAACTCTTTTCCAGAAAGGTGTGCAGTGTACTACTGGATCCATTTTAAATAAGGTACCGCTCGAATTAAAAATCTTAGCAGTAATCCACACGCTTTCAAACCGAAACTGAAGAGTTTCGTCATGGGTCATTCCTTCTATTCTACCGAGGAGTTCTTGAAAAATTAAGCTACATTGTTGATTGCGTTTACTTGAACTTATGGCTTCACGTCTTTCGGTTCATAAATATTTTAGTTTTATCTGTTATTACTTTTGTGTTGTAATTTCGTATACTGACATGTTCCATGACATTGGAGATTTGCTCCTCAATTTGTTCCTACGGAACTTGACGTGTAAATAAATAATTAAAACAAGGAAGACATCAAAAGCAGACTAACACTGGCGAAAATATAAATCTACTAGTACCAAACATATCCTTAATTTGCGGAAGAAATTTCTGAGAATGTACGTTTGGTGCACAGTATTGTATGGCAGTGAAGCATGCATTGTGGGAAAACCGGAATAGAAGAGAATCGAAGCGTTTGAGATATGGTGCTACAGACGAATGTTGAAAATTAGGTGGAGTGATAAGGTAAGGAATGACGAAGTTCTGCGGAGAACCGGAGAGGAAAGGAATGTGAAGAAAACACTGACAAGGATAAGGGACAGGATGATAGGACACCTGTTAAGACATGAGGGAATGACTTACATGGTACTAAAGGGAGCTGCACCGGGCAAAAACTGCAGATGAAGACAGAGATTGGAGTACATCCGGCAAATAATTGAGGACGTAGGTTTCAAGTGCTACTCTGAGATGAAGAGGTTGGCACAGGAGAGGAATTCGTGGAGGGCCGCGTCAAAGCAGTCAGGAGACTGATGACTCTAAAGATGTGAGATGTGGTGCTATAAAAGGATGTCGCAAATTTCGTGGACTGATTAGAAATGTGGAGATTCTCAGCAGAATCGGAGAAGAAATTATCATACGGAAAATACTGAAAAGAAGAAGGGAAAGGATCGCAAAAGATGTGTTACGACTTCATGGGTTAACGTCCATGGTACTAGAGGAATCTGCGGATAGTAGAGTGTAGGGGAACACGGAGACTGGAAAGCAAAATGTTAACTTTCACGGTCGGAAATGACAAAATAAACTCTTCGGGATACTATGCCGTGCTCGAATGGATTTCACCTTAAGACTCAATGTTTTGTCTCCATCTTGCTACTGAGCCAGTGTATGAATCGGACATTCGAAGTAGCTACTATTCCTCTTGAAAATGTCCTTCAAAAGAAATGGTTCAAATGGGTCTGAGCACTATGGGACTTAACATCTGTGGTCATCAGGCCCCTGGAACTTAGAACTGCTTAAACCTAACTAACCTAAGGACATCACACACATCTATGCCCGAGGCAGGATTCGAATCTGCGACTGCAGCGGTCACGCGGTTTCAGACTGAAGCGCCCAGAACCGCACGGCCACACCGGCCGGCCAAATGTCCTTCACAGATGGGGACGAAACGTTGGGTATTAAGATAAAATCCATACGTCCACGCCGTAATATCCCGGAATATTTCATTACCTGTGCAAGATTGGAATACATCCAACAAATGCACTGAGGTGAAAAAAAATCGTGGGATGCTTCCTAACATCGTGTCGGACCTCCTTTTGCCTGGCATAGTTCTCCAGCTCGAAATGGCATGAACTCAACAAGACGTTGTGCAGTCATCTGCAGAAATACTGACTCAGGTTGCCTCTATGACCGTCGAAATTGGGAAAGCTTTGCCGGTGCAGAATTCTGTGCACGAACTGACTTTTCGATTACGCCCAATAAAAGTTCGCTGGGATTCATGACGGGTGATCTACGAGGCCAGACCATTCCCTGAAGTGTCCAGAATGTTGTTCAAATTAATCTCGAACAATTGTAGCCCAATGACATAGTGCATTATCATCCATTAAAATTCCATCGTTGTCTGGGAAGATGAACCCCATGAATCGCTTAAAATGGTTCCCAAGTTCCCGAACATAGCAATTTCCAGTCAGCTATCGATTCCGCTGGACCAGAGGTCGTATTCCATTCTACATAAACGTAGCCCATAATATTATGGAGCCACCTCCAGTTTGCACTGTACCTTGTTGACAACTTGGTTCAGTGTCTTTATGGGGTCTGCGCCACAGTTGAACCCTACCATTAGCTCTTCCAACCGAAATCGGGATTCATCTAACCAGGCCAAGGTTTTCCAGTTGCCTAGGATCCAACAAATATGGTTACGAGCCCAGGAGAGGCGCTTCAGGCGATGTCGTTTTGTCAGTAAAGGCACTCGCGTCGGTCATCTGCGTCCATGGCCCATTGATGTCTAATTTCGTCGCGCTGTTCTGATATGTTTGTCCCACATTGATTTCTGTGGTCATTTTCCACATTGTTGCTTGTCTTTTAGCACTGGAAAATCTACGTAAACGCCTCTGCTTTAGGTGGTAAAGACCATCGGTTATCGAGTTTTCTGTGGCGATAGATAATGTCTGAAATTTGGTAGTCTCGGCACACTCTTGACAATGTGGATCTCGGAATTTTGAATTCTCTAACAATGGAATGTTCTACGTGTCTAGTTCGAACTACTATTCCGCGTTCAAAGTCTGCGGTCATAATCACGTCTGAAACCATTTCACCTGAATCACGTGAGTACACATGACAGCTCCGGCAATGCACTGCTGCTTTATACCTCGTGTAAGCAATTTGGCCACCATCTATATATGTGTACATCGCTATCCCACGACTTTTGTCACTTCAGAGTAACTGAGGACAAAGGGTGCTTGTGCTACTCTGAGATTAAGAATGGAGCACAAGGGATGAATTCGTCAAGGACCGTACCGAACCAATCAGCAGACTGATGTTGCAAAAACAGTAATTTCAGTGTTATTCCATTGGCATTAAATGTTGTACAATAGTGACAACGATTTTTCCTGTCCACGGATTTCGATAATTGCGATGTATTTTAGTTTTCTCAGTGAAGAGTTTTTAATTCCACCTATATCACATGGGACCATACGCGGTGATTAAGATGTCTGGAACAATTAGAGTAATGTTTTCGGCCAAAAATTCCCGAACGAGGGACAATGTTTGAGTGAGTGCATATTGTGGTGAACAACTACGTAATACCTCTTACTGATCGACTTTGTGGCAAGAACTGATGGTCCAATATGCCGTTAAAATCGAACAACACATTGGTAATTACCCACCAATTAGACGCACTTGTAAAGTTTATTATGTTCTTCGCGATCCAGAATGTTTCCAGTCTCTAAGTCATATCAGTACATTCGTTTCATTACCAGGTGACTATCCTGTTACGACACGTTTCAATATCTCTTGACCTCATATACTGACCACTGAGCAATTTGCATTCGGCAATCTTTTTGTTGGAGAGTCAACATTTTTGAGCGAGTTTTTCTAAGTCTGGTAACCATAAACCCAAAAGACTTAATATCATGAACCGACTGGTATGTCAACAGCGTCAGCGCCTTCCCCGATTCAGATTTAGCCATCGCGCATTACGTTTCTTTCGATTTTTACACAATTTCTTCTGTTGCTACTGTGCTATGGCATCAAGGGCGCTCGTCATCTTCAACATATTCATAGCCTTCTTCGTAGCATCTCATTCACTCACCGAAAGCGGTATATAACGTTTCTAAAGTTTTGCTGCATTTTATTCGCTTCTTCCAGAAAAAATCAGCGCAATTCTCTGAACAATTTTTATTGAACATAAATTATCGGCGATGCTACCAAAATAAATGTAATCTTATTGACACTGGGTAACAGACCAAATGTCTGAGACGGCTTGTACAGCACAGTAACGAAAAGATCACGCGAACCTAACTTTTACAACACACGAAATTACAGAATTCTCGTTCTTTTTGAACACAACATGTACACGGACTACGAAGAGCAGGCATGCCAGTAGGATTTAAGACATCAATTCTTCTGCTTAACCTTGTCTGGAGATGGGATTTCATGACTCACGTAACACACAGAGCGCAGAGTGCTAACAGCTGTGTCAGTGGGAAACGTCCCCTTAGAAAAAATTATGCATGGCTCTGCTGATAAACCTCTTACATTATTTGCTTTTCAAACAGCTGAGCAAAACTGAACGTACTCAGACACTACTCTCTTTACTTATTCTGATCAACACTAAACTGACACACAATATTTTTAGCGCAACGCAATCTCACTTTCAAAAATCCCTACAAAAGAATGGCCCTGACTAACAATACCCTACATCTTTCATGAATGACTTACCTCACAAAAATCTTCGTTACTCAAGCTACTGCAATACAGCGAGCGCCACTACTGCCAGCTAAATAAAAGATTCTAACTACTGAAGTCACTAACTACTGATAGACATAGTTAGCAAATGAAAGATTTTGATAAAGAACAAACAATGTTTTTATCTTAATAGTGTTCAAAAGTCATATATATACATATCAGTTCATGACATCCAGTCTTACAAATTTACTGTCTCTGATGGACACACGTCCAGATCATTCGCTCTCAAAGCTCCGCCATCTCTCTCCCCACATCCACCACTGCTGGCGGCTCACCTACTTCGCAACGCTACGCCCTGTTAACAGCCAACTGCCCAACACTACAATAGCGAATTACAACAATGCTAACCAGCCACAGACTGCACACAGCACTGCCAGTGATTTTCATACAGAGCGCTACTTGGCGTTACCAATATAAAACCTAAACAGCCTACATACAAGTGTTTCGATGAAGAACGTAGTGGGCTTGGCGGGTGAGAAGAGCTGAGGGCCGGCAAGCTAGAGACCTCCACCTGGAATTGCTGTGCGTCCCATCAAGACGAAGTTTACATGTTTCCGCACTAAAAGCGCAAATGTGATACACGCCTAAAAGAAAAAAAGAAGGCAGCGTTCAAGAAACACTTTAGTTGTACAGTTCCTCTATATGCAAGTGTTTACGCTGAAGAAACATTGTCCGTGGTTCGGCCTAGAGCACACTCTGGGAGTCGCCACAAGAACAGTTTCTCAGGGAATGAAGGGCACAGCTAATGCCCTTGCGTGAGCCACTGCTTTATATCGCAAAAAAAGTTCTGCAGGTAGGTATTAGTGAAAAGAACTTACGATTGGCAACCTCGTAAGCCCAGACTGGGAAGCTAAACTGCTGGAAAAAGTAACGCCGTCACGACTGGTATAGTTTGTGTCCTTTGGATCGGAAAACTCTTCCTCAATACTCTTTTCACCACAGGAAATGGTTACGGGCACACGCCTGTGCGGCGGCGCTAAAAGTAAACCTGAATTGTCAGTGGCGTTCACTAGAGCGCTCTGTGTGTCCAATCGTGAACGGGACAATGTGGATTGTGTACAGTGTACGGCCTATCAACGCGTCTCCAATGGTGGTTTCCAGCGCACACAGTGCGCGCTTTGTAACTTTACGTCAAGAAGAGTTGTCAGCACGAGACACTGTACACCACACTGGCGTACACCTGATCGATACTATTCCACAACTGTAGCGAACGCTCGTTCAGTAGCACCACCTGATATCCCTACATTCCTACATACAAATTGCGACTCGTCTGAAGGAAATTTGTGCTGCCATTTCGAATGCTGTCCGACACAGAACGCTCGTCATGGAGTACATCAGACCCTCGAAAATGCTAAAACTTTTCTTCAAAATGATCTCTACAAAAAGGAATGTAACGTTTGGTTTCAGCAGGTGATTCATTAGATCACCGCATAGAGTCCTGCAATATTTTAACCAGTGTGAAGAAAGATTGTGAAACAACTGATTCATTTCCATCATATACTGTGATTTAACACAAAATAGTAAAGTTGTTAGGCTCCAGGGTGTTAATACCTTGAGACAAATAGAATATAAGTGTACGGGTTTTTATATAAGTGCTGCAGAGTGTATTAATAATACACAACATGTGATAAACATGCTGCCTTTAAATGACTGGTCACGTGATTTGGCAGGCGGCTATCCTATCCACAGCTGTAGTGCACGTGAATAAAGTAGTAGTACTTCGCCGAGCATTAACGACGTTTCATGGCTATTACTTACGCCCACAACCAAAGTCTTGGGTGACCTCCTAACAGATGTCAAAGTCGTACAGTGCAAGGTTTCACATCCGGAATTCGCTATATTGTTGATATTTGATTTAAGGTCACATTTCTCAGCCTACCGTTTCGTCTTCCACTGCTGGAGACTTCATCAGAGGCTTTAACGACTCGGAAAACAGTTACAGTCTCAAAACAACTTCTGTATGGAACGTCATCAGACCGCTGCCTAAGATCGCGGAGTCACGCCAGAGTGTGCTATGGAGCTTGTAGTGGGGAAGAGTTGGCGCTGTTTGCTTCATTTAGCACTAAGACGAACATCTTGTTTAATTTCAGTCCTCCTTCTTTTCTGCTGAAACTGTTTTCGTGCTTTGGCGAACATCTTGTCTAATTTCAGTCTTCTTTCTTCTCTGTCGTTGTTTCCGTGCTTTTGAATTTCTATAGTCTTTCTGTATGCTAAAATCACAGTATCAGAGAAACGAATTCGGTGGTTTCCCGGTAGTATGTATCTCATATACAATTACTTATCTTCCGGTTTGAGAAATAACGAAAAATAGTAAATTTAGTAGCAACTACGTATTGGATTTTGGTTAAAGTGAGTATTTGTTACATGTGCACCATTTTATACCACTCTATGTACGAGTTACAAAATTATAAGACTACTTAATTTTTGTGTTTCATAATAGAGGAACTTCGCTGTGAGGAGTACACGCAGAAAGTTCTCTCGGTTTCACTTTGGGTATAAGCAGACTGAGTAGGGGAAGTCCCTCTCTCCATCTAAGTCATCACTCTTACTAGGCAGCAAACGCGCTTGCTTCCCCACACGGTCCTAAGTCAAAGAAATTATCTCGGGATTTGTCTGCATTGGTTTTATGAGAAATCGTGGAAAGTGTCAATCTAGATGGGCGGACTGGGATCTGAACTGCTATCCTCCGAAATACAAGTCCAGTGTAATAGCCAAAGCGCCACTTCAAAAATGTTCAAATGTGTGTGAACTCCTATGGGACCAAACTGATGAGGTCATCGGTCGTTAGACGTACACACTACTTAAACTAACTTATGTTAAGAACAACACAAACACCCATGCCTGAGGGAGGACTCGAACTTCCGGCGGTGTGCCACTTCGCTAGGTTTTTCCTACGTAATATTATTAACATGTTTTGTCAAGCACCAACGAAAAACTCAGTTAATATCGTATGCAGAAGCTTGGGGATACATTTTTCAGTGAGCTGGTTTCTCCTGTGTTTCTGGCCAGCCAGGATCTCACATACAGTCATTTTACAAGTTGCCTGTCCGCATTGTAATTTAAAAACACATACCATCACTGAATAAGTCTCAAATCAAATTGGGCAAAACAGTTCAAATGTGTGTAACTCCTTCAAAATAAGGCATTATTGTTTCTTAGTGAATGCTGTTTTACAACTAGATTGTTGCCTATGAAGTTCAGCATAATAATTTTGATTTAAAAACATTGTTCCTTTTCTCTTATAAATGGCTCTCTTTTTAATTTTGGTAAAATGAAAATTCAATAGTAGTTTCGGCTTACTAGAGGGTTGAGGTAAGTATCTGATTTCATAAAGGTATCTAACTGACAGTGACCTGTAACTGATTTTAGAATCTGTATTTCCTGTTTGATGTATAATGTTCTTAATTTCTGTATTCCTTTTTGAAGATTACATAAGTAACTAATATACTAACACAGTAGAGACAATTACATGTATCTCGAATTTGAGATACTTCAGTAAATAAAGGAAAGGGCATTTAATGACTCTACATGAGACACCAGATATACTGAAACATTAAAAAAATATGGTTTATTCATTAAGAAAGTGAGTTCAGATTCATTAAATTTCTTCAAATGTTTCTCATCACACTGAACAGTATGTTGTAGTACGACACTTATAATTTACTTACATATAACAATATTAGTAATACTAAACATATATAAATTGTTATCAATAATACTCAATCTAAAATAAATTATGAAACAGTTTTTAAAAAGAACTTGTAAACTTAAAAGTCTGTCTGTTGCTGTAAGTGCTAAGACCATTGATTAACACTGAAACGAAACTGCAAAAAATAAGCTGTTAGACTGTCATAATAAGGTAGACTGCCAAATGCATTTGTTGTCATTCTGACTCGTACATGTCCTTGTGCAGTGTGTTGTAAGTTAAGAGAGGAAATGAAATATTATGCTTATAATCAGTATTAACGTTCATATCTGAGTATTTGCAGGTGTCTTAAATTTAGTGTAAAGGCAGCGAAATGTTGTTAAACAGTGGCATCATTGTCAAGAATTGCTTCTTGCACATTATTTCTAAAGCTTTAAATCAATATGGACTGTAGCTACTAGTGCTGTGCTCTTATTAAACACATTAGCCTCAAACATTCAACAGATATATTAATCACTATTTAACTGGGCAAAGTTCTTATTAGCTCTGCTTTGATAATTAAGAAAATTTATTTGCATACAGATGATTTTAAATGTGACAGTCAAAGCAAAAAATTTGAATCTCGATCCAAGTGTGTATTGGTGTCTTTGCAAAAGAAACCCCTGATAAAGCACATAGCGTGATAACGGGAGATCTTTGAATGAATGTGCAATAGACAAGTTATTTTATAGATCCCAAATAAACAAGAACATTGGTTTACTTACGAAAGTGAATATGTAAATAAACGAAATGATCAAGCACTCTGATTCACGGGAGCCAGAAGTTCTTTTAACAACGGTACAAAGTGACGAAGAAGATAGTTGTCACCCTGAATCTGGGAATAGATACACGAAATCTGTCCCATTTCCTTGAATTAATATTGGATCTGTCTGCACACTTTAAAGTCCTATCATAATCAGAACCATAGACAATACACTGTTGACTCCACCAATAGAACCATAGAAAAAAGGAGTGTGTAAAGTAACCAAAGGATGTTGTGTTACGTGGGAAGACTATGGAAACAACTTCTTGTGATTTCCATGACAGAGTATATGCACAAATCAAGAACCATGTTTCACCTTCATTAAACAGCAGCAGTTGGAATGGCGAAATTTAGTAAGCTGAGATTTGTAAGGGTTTCTCAACATCCTACCCTCTTCCTTTTGCGCAGCTTCCACTTCTCATCAGAAAATTTGTCTTGTCAGAACTCATTTTTTATCAACCGAAGAAGTTGCAGCCGCTGTTATGAAGTATTTTGCAATCTTAAAAAGAGAAAGAGAGCTCTCCTTCTCTGTTCGAATAAAATACTGGAACTCACCGAACCAAACATTATTTTGACAAACAAAATACCTTTCGTTTTCAAAATTAAATCTTATTTATCTGTAGTACTTCCTTAGTACTTAAGTACCTGACCTATTAATCTACTCATGATTTCTTTTACGTGTAGTAAGGTTTCCTTATAGGAATCACTCATATTTTCTGCACGCGTAAATAAATATGTAACTAGTTAATCACTCTTTGCTGTACCAGCAACGCTATTCTGCTCTAGAGGCACTGTATCCCTTTTATCGATAATAAATACCTTAGTAATCAAGGGACGTTGTGTAGATGTTCAGTGACAGATATTTAATATTTCCCAGTGACCTGCAGTCTTCTACTGAAACAGTGATATACAAGAGAGGATTTTCTCTTGCATTATTGACTTTGGAGCATTGACTACTAATTTATAGTTATCCGCTGTGTGGTCCAGTATAAAGTAAAGTTGTTGACTAGTCGTTCTGTGAACTGGTGAATAAGACTGAATTTGAATAATACTGTAATCAAGTATGCGTGTATTAAAGCAAAATATGGCCACACCAATGAAGCATTAAAAACAAAATAGCGGTAAGAGAAATAAAATTATCCTAATATGTTGAATGAGTGAGTTGATTTGCTTTGTGTACTGCAACTAAGAAACTTTCTAAAACGAGTACAATTAACATATGGAAATGATGACTGTTTCCAAACTATATTCCCATTAAGTTCACTTAGAAGGAGCGTCAACGAAAATACCAATAAATATAATAAGTTACCATTTAATTTGTTGCTCTAATGTAGTACACTAAAGAGGTTTGATTAAAGTAATTTTCTTTATTTAAATGAACATCTACTTTGGATGATCACTGCATGTGCATGAATATGGTGTGAGACTATTAATAATGTTAGCTCTTGGTGTAATGTTTCAACTGGAACATAGCTCGCGTAGCTCAATTCAGTCATCTACATCTCGACAGCTTCCTGCTTATCGCACAGAACACCTGATCCTTCGACCAGAAACTCACAATAATCATAGCCGCGTTCGCTCTTGGCAAAATTATGATGCAGGAAATCAGGTGTAATGTAGGGGCATCAGACCAAAAAAGTCGCCGAATGGAACATTGACGAGAAAAACTGCGCAAAAAGAGTTCATTAGTCATTCCGTTTCGGTAGCTGCTGTTAGAAACAAAACTTAACCCTACTAGAAAAGCATTTAAATCGTTTAACGAACCAAAGTTTCACTGAGAACTTACGGTTCTTTTCTTACGATTCTTTTAAAGTGTAATACGGCACCAGATGCACCGGTAAGTGAAACAATCACGTCTCGCAAGAAAAAAAAGCAAGGAAACGTAAAAGAACGCTCTCGAACTTACCAAAATAGTGAAATACAGAATGTTACAAAAAAAGGGAAAAGAGTAGATCATTTGTGGCTGGTAATAATAAAACTTTTTTGTAGTGACACAATTCAGACACTATGTGCATTTCGAAGTTTTATTAGACCACTCAGACTTTCAAAAAGCATCAGTCGTTAATGTTTTTGTTTATTTACGTTTGATACGCTGTTTCATCTTGATAAAACCGCCAGCAATAACGTTTTCTGCTAATCTCTGAACTAACCAAATCTGTAAATATTGTGCGACATTACTGCATTATACGGAGCAAACTGTTGTTGCAACCCCTTATCTCGACACACTACAAAACAGATTACTTCCTAAAACTTGACATTGAATTACTGTTCCTATGACATTATCATTTTCCTACAGAAACTAACTACGTTGTTTTCCGTTCGCTTCATTTCCCTTCATTTGCCGACGTAGGCCTAATAACTGCTTCTGTACACGTATAAGCCAGTAATAAATGTGAAATATCTTTCCACGCACACATGAAAACTAAGTGCGTGACAATATTTAAAGTTGCTAAAGTCAAAATGTCCACCATAAGGTATCAAATTCTTTCTGCGGATGAATTTAAGCCATCTGTGAATCATATGATGTCAAATGGTTAGAAGCTCATTGGCCATTCTCAAGTGAAATGACTGTCGATGGCGTGCAGATGCGCTTTTATAAACTATAGCTGCAGTCTGACATGGCACTGGTGCTCATGTTATCGTCACATATGGAGATACATTGACCCCGCGTCCAATGAACTTTGCGATCTTTGGATCCCACGTGGCGCTTAGCTATAGAATGCCGTCTCTATTGTCAGTAATTTCTACTTCGATGGGTTCTCCAGTTACACAGTCCCAGAATACGTTAGTATGAGCCATGACAGAGGTTTCGTTAAATCTGATCCGGTGACTAGTTTCTAGAGTATACTAAGCTAAAGCGGAGTTTTTGTGGTAGCATAGGTATTAAAACGTCTCATGCTTCTGCCAGCGTTTTTCTACAGTGTGCCCTGTTATTCAAATTTAAGGGTGACTGTACTCATTAGGTATCTTCTGGCCTTCAAACGTTCAGGGACCTGCCGCATCTTTTGCTGCTAACGGTAACTATAGGATTACTGACGAAAGCCTGAAGATTGATTTAATTTTGCGTCATTTAAGCTGGCTGCTTATATTATCCGACATGGAGCCACGAAACGACAGAAAAGTAAACTTCGCCTCCTCATTCTCGTTGGTGGTCTCACTACGATTTTTACTTCAGATCACTTCGTCTATTTAGTGAATTTAGTGATTGCTGTAGCCCGTGTTCCTGAAAATTTTGCTTGGGTTGTTGACCTCATCACTGAGCTCACGGAGCAAGTTATCGCCGTCTGAAATCGTTCTTGTACAATTTACTGGCGTTCGTAAAACTGTGCACTTCTGTGCCTGATGATGATGGATGATGGCGTGCAACTAGAGATCGGCGTCAATAGGCTTTCTCTGGCGTTGTGGCCGAGGCATCCACAACGTTTGCGGAGGACGAGGACATCGAGGAATGGCAACTTTTTCCACTTCCGTACCACGATCGTGTCTCACATTATATCCTCGAACCGATCCATAAAGAAGTTTCCTGTAGTGAAGCTAACGGGCTTTCCATCGCAAGTCCGTCAGTCAGGATAGGGCTGATGTACCAAAAAATAAGACGACTTAGGAATGTACCTAAACTGATCTACGTCGTCCCTTTCAGAGAGGTGGAGTCTACAGCTAAAGTCTTTGATGGTTACTTTCATTAAAAGCACTAAAAATTAAAAGTGAACATAAAGTTAATCTCACTAAGTCGAAGATTATTAATTCGGCTGATAAAAGAGGCTGACTTCTTAATATGATGGGCACAGTGAGCCACAAGTGAGGCGAAGACTCAACCTACATCAATGCACGGCGAAAGTTGGGCACCAGTGACGTCACAACCGGGAGATGGGGTATATAATAACGCATCGGTGGTCCATCGGCAGTCATTCCACTTGACAATGGCCAAGGAGTATTTGGTCGGAAGCTGGTGGTATTTTAACCATTTTACGGGGCTGGAAGACCGTGTTCTTTTTATTGAATGTTACCCCCGCGACACTCTGCACTCTTAACTTATTTCATCTTTTATGACATTATATTACTGGCCGGTTTCGCTCTGTGATCATTTCCAAATGCGGTTGTATCGTTGAATCATGAGTCATACTTAAAAACTATTTAGCATTACGTGATAGAGATTCTTTCCCATGTACGCATTGGTCTCTCTTAACGCGAGGGATAAAATAATTTTCATATATGATACTTTTTCATCTATGTAGTTGCATCTGAAAATGTCCGCAGGCAGAAATAGGGCAATAATTCAATATAAAATATTTTTCTTGAACCGTATAATGAATTTGACAGCCTACAGTAGGCATTTAAAATAGTTTTCGAATTCAGAAATTAGGTCAAGGATCTGATATTGAAGAACCCAATCTGCTTAGAAACGAGGAACTTTTAGTCCCATTGTGAACACACATGAGTTGAACTTGGTATAAGTCGAAGTCTGATCTCATTAAGGAAATTCACAGTTTACTGCTTGAACTGCTAGTAAGTACCGAATGAGCAGCAAGTGATATTTGAACACATTTTAACAAGAAACTTACATACATATTTTTAATGTGCTACAGTTGCGTTAATGCGTTAACTGTAACATAATAATATTGAGCTTCTTACTTCTGCTCTAGGGAAACTTCTAGCATTGAAGTATATCCACTCGTGAGTTGAAATATTTCACTACCTTTCATTTTCTAACAGTTCATTCAATGAGCAGCCTTTCTGAGAAATACTGCGATCGATTTATTGTCTCTTGTAGTGATGTATATCCGGTTTGAATACCTCATTAATATACGGAGAAATCACTGTTGCAGCTGAATAAAAAGTGATTTATTCCAGTTGATAAAAATGAGCTCTTTCCAGGTACTCGAGATAAATCCGAGTGAAATATGAGGACGTGCCACTCGGGGCGTACAAGTAAGGGAATCCTTTGCAGAAAAATGTGACACCTTCGAGGGTGTGAAGGAATATGTGGAGACCAGGTGTTCCGGAAGACATCGCCTTGCCTATCGTCCAGAGAGAGTTGACGTCAGGCAGAAGTGGGAGAACAGATGACGGCCATCCGCTGCTCTCGGCACGAGGGGAGACATCCGCGCCTCGCCCTGGTCTCGGCGAGGTGAGGTGAGGTGAGGTGAGCAGGCGGTGCTCCGGCTGGGCCGGAATTTATCAGCCGGAAGCAGCGCTGGCTGTCGATAAGTCGCACGGAGGAAACCCAAATGCCTGTAGCCGGCTCACCGGCTAATGCCTCGCACCTTCTTCTCCACCTGTCACCCGCATGCCTATTTAGGCCATTTCTTACTATTTCATCACAGTGTCTTCGTTCCTGCATCTTGCTACTATACCTGTCGACTTCCATTATCTGACATTTCCATTAACCTTAGCACACGATCACACTTTCCTCTGGCACACGTCTACCATTTTTTTGCTAAGACGTCTATACATTGTTGACTAGTGGGGTTAGTTTGAAGAGCTTGCTGTTTCATTGTAGTCATGAAGTAAGATTCGTCCAGTTTTTCGATAAAACTTCGCGGATGGTTTAAAAAAAGATTAGGGCTTCGATTCTTGCACTCGGTGATCTGGGTCCACACCCTACAATTTTTTCGGGTATTATAGACAATTCCAAAGAGGAAATCTCTGGCGGGCGCTGAGAGGTCGGGACTGCCACAGTCATCAGTTACGGAGAAAAATATTGATGCTGTGAGGAAAATTCTAGACAAAGACAGACGAGTGAACTATAAGTGGCCGGCCGCGGTGGTCTCACGCTTAAGGCGCTCAGTCCGGAACCGCGCGACTGCTACGGTCGCAGGTTCGAATCCTGCCTTGGGCATGGATGTGTGTGATTCCTTAGGTTAGTTAGGTTTAAGTAGTTCTAAGTTCTAGGGGACTGATGATCTCAGACGAGAAATCCCATAGTGCTCAGAGTCATGTGAACCATTTGAACCACAACGTGTGACTTAGTGGAGTGAAATGATAAGGAAGTTCACTAAGGGACGGTCTCAGTATAACATCGTGACAGGTGACGAGACTTGGATGTACTGTTATGACGTGCCAACTCAGACTCAAAACAAAGTTTGGGGGGCAAGGACTGAAACTTCTTGAGCGCTATCCTTACAGTCCAGGCCTTGCTACTTGCGACTCTGCACTGTTCGGCATGTGAAAATGAAGTTGAAAGGAGTGCAGTTTTCAAGTGATGAGGACCTCCTAAGGGCTAGGGACAACGAGTGTATGTTATTCCCTACAGAAAATTGGAAGACCTGGTTTAGGGATTGGTTATTATAATGGGTAAGTTTTTGTTTGTTTGTTTGTTTGTTTGTGTGTGTGTGTGTGTGTGTGTGTGTGTGTGTGTGTGTGTGTTTCAGCCTTTTTAATTACTTCTTCAAGCGGGAACGGCTGGATAAATTTGGATGAAATTTGGAATGGAGATTATATCCTGAACTAACACATAGGCTACCTTAAACACTGAGGTGGCAGAAGTCATTTGATGCCTCATATATCGTATCAAGCCTCCTTTTCCACGGCGGATTGCAGCAATTTGGTGTCGCATGGACTCAACAATTCGCTGTAAGTCCCTTGCAGAAATGTTGACACAAGCTGCCTGTATAGCTGTAAATAATTGCGAAAGTGTTGCGGATACACAGTGAACTCTCGATTATGTTTCATAAATACTCGATGGGATTCATGTCGGGCGATTTGGGTGGTCAGATCATTCGCTCAAATAGTCCAAAATGTTCTTCAAACGAATCACGAACAACTGAGCCACCACCACCCACAAAAATTCCATCGTTCGCTGGCTGCAGGTGGTGTCCGTGTAGCCGAACGTACCCATTTTCAGTCAATTATCGGTTCAGTTGGACCTGAGGACCCACTACATTACATTACAAACACAGCCCACACCATTTTTGAGGCTCCAACTGCTTGCACAGCGACTTGTTGACAACTTGGGTCCATGGCTTCGTGGGGCTTGCGCCACACTCGAACCCTACCTTCAGTTCTTACTAACTGAAATTGGGACTCATCTGACTGCACCACGGTTTCCAGTCGTCTAGGGTTCAAGCGATATACACTCCTGGAAATTGAAATAAGAACACCGTGAATTCATTGTCCCAGGAAGGGGAAACTTTATTGACACATTCCTGGCGTCAGATACATCACATGATCACACTGACAGAACCACAGGCACATAGACACAGGCAACAGAGCATGCACAATGTAGGCACTAGTACAGTGTATATCCACCTTTCGCAGCAATGCAGGCTGCTATTCTCCCATGGAGACGATCGTAGAGATGCTGGATGTAGTCCTGTGGAACGGCTTGCCATGCCATTTCCACCTGGCGCCTCAGTTGGACCAGCGTTCGTGCTGGACGTGCAGACCATGTGAGACGACTCTTCATCCAGTCCCAAACATGCTCAATGGGGGACAGATCCGGAGATCTTGCTGGCCAGGGTAGTTGACTTACACCTTCTAGAGCACGTTGGGTGGCACGGGATACATGCGGACGTGCATTGTCCTGTTGGAACAGCTAGTTCCCTTGCCGGTCTAGGAATGGTAGAACGATGGGTTCGATGACGGTTTGGATGTACCGTGCACTATTCAGTGTCCCCTCGACGATCACCAGAGGTGTACGGCCAGTGTAGGAGATCGCTCCCCACACCATGATGCCGGGTGTTGGACCTGTGTGCCTCGGTCGTATGCAGTCCTGATTGTGGCGCTCACCTGCACGGCGCAAAACACGCATACGACAATCATTGGACCAAGACAGAAGCGACTCTCATCCCTGAAGACGACACGTCTCCATTCGTCCCTCCATTCACGCCTGTCGCGACACTACTGGAAGCGGGGTGCACGATGTTGGGGCGTGAGCGGAAGACGGCCTAACGGTGTGCGGGACCGTAGCCCAGCTTCATGGAGACGGTTGTGAATGGTCCTCGCCGATACCCCAGGAGCAACAGTGTCCCTAATTTGCTGGGAAGTGGCGGTGCGGTCCCCTACGGCACTGCGTAGGATCCTACGGTCTTGGCGTGCATCCGTGCGTCGCTGCGGTCCGGTCCCAGGTCGACGGGCACGTGCACCTTCCGCCGACCACTGGCGACAACATCGATGTACTGTGGAGACCTCACGCCCCACGTGTTGAGCAATTCGGCGGTACGTCCACCCGGCCTTCCGCGTGCCCACTATACGCCCTCGCTCAAAGTCTGTTAACTGCACATACGGTTCACGTCCACGCTGTCGCGGCATGCTACCAGTGTTAAAGACTGCGATGGAGCTCCGTATGCCACGGCAAACTGGCTGACACTGACGGCGGTGGTGCACAATTGCTGCGCAGCTAGCGCCATTCGACGGCTAACACCGCGGTTCCTGGTGTGTCCGCTGTGCCGTGCATGTAATCATTGCTTGTACAGCCCTCTCGCAGTGTCCGGAGCAAGTATGGTGGGTCTGACACACCGGTGTCAATGTGTTCTTTTTTCCATTTGCAGGAGTGTAGTCACGACCTCAGGAGGCATGGAGGTGATCATCATCAGGCTTGTGACTAGGGCCGCCAGTACGGTAGACCGTTCGCCAGGTGTAAATCTTTGGATTTGACGCAACTTCGGCGACTTGCGCGACGATGGGGACATTCTGTCACGCTTACGATTTTTTTTTATATCTCATTTTATTCTATATTGTTAGCTGAATTTGCTCGAGGCGGATGTCCGATGGCACCCATTTAGGTTCTCTGTTGATCAATTCACTGAGCTACCGTGCCGGCTGTCCACTCAACTACCGGGGACGGCCATGGAGATAAACGCCTTCGAACGGCCGTCTGCTGCCATAGTCGATCAACGTCAAATTTCTTCTCACTGTCGTAACAGATACGTTCGTCGTACGTCTCATATTGATTTCTGTGGTTATTAAAGGTAGTGTTGCTTGTTTGCTGACTCTGACAACTCTGTGCAAACGTCGCTGTTCTCGGTCGTTAAGTGAAGGCCGTTGGCCACCGCGTTGTTCGTGGTGAGAGCTAATGCCTGAAATTTGGTATTCTCGGCACATCCTTAACGCTACAGGCCTCGGAATACTGAATTCCCTAAAAATGTCCAAAATGGAATATCCCATACGTCTAGTTCAACCACTATTCCGCGTTCAAAGTCTGTTAATACCCGTCGTGCGGCCTTAATCACATCGATAACCTTTTCACATGAATCTCCTGAGTACAAATTACAGTTCCACCAATGATCTGCTCTTTTACACCTTGTGAAGCGAAACTACTGCCATCTATATTTATGTATATGGCTATCCCAAGACTTTTGACACCACAGTGTATGTACAGTAGCTATCTACAAGAGGGATACCCACGACGCGCGAATACCCGTACTTTATTTATCCAGTATTTGAGAATGAGACCACATAGTGACTTGCAACATACTTTACGCACAATATCAAATCTTTGCGAAAGTTTTTCTAGTTGACACCCCCCAGAAAGTGATTGAAGGATAAAAGCTCATGCAGCATAGCTGAGGTATGAAGAATGACGATTTAATTCATAACTTCTTGACTACTAACTGTACTGGCGACATGTTTTGCAGACAGTATTCTTACATCACCGAATGGACCACCAATTATCATTGTCTGACACATACTTCAGGAGAGGTGATGTCATTAACACTAAGATGCCTGAAAGGCTGCCTCATAAGTTAAGACCTTCAAATTTATTGCTTCTCTCCCCCTGATTGTTCGCGACATTTCTTTCACACTGACCGTTCTCAACACGTTTCGCACAGTGTATCCTCGCGTGTCATTGAGTATACCTAAACAACCATATCATTTTACAGCACAGTTCTTGAGATAAGAGGCCATAAACACTGATGCTTGATGAATTGCTGCATCACGCATCACTTTTTAATTTATTGCTTCTTCACTACTTAATCTGTTCACAACACGTTTCTCAAAGATGAGCCACCTTATAATGCAGAACGTTCCTGCAAAATTATATCTTTGTCCGACACATACTTCAGTAGATAGGACGTTATAAACATTGAGCTGCGTGAAAATGAAACTAGAGGGTGAAATTCGCTGGAGATACAGGTAAAATGGTTGTACAAATACGTGTGATATATGTTAAATACAAGGGCAATACATCTGACATATTCGTGGGTGGGCTAATCCACAGGCTGAAAGGTCATTCTAAACCTCTTTAAGGATTTCAACCAAATTTGATACACATATTAGTGTTAGGGTGGTGGTGATAACGTAGAAACGGAAGCGGAGAATAGGGAATACACTGACAGAGAGGGGGAGTGAGGGTATGGACGCTTATAACAGGTAGGAGGATGTCGACTGGCAGAATACATACTCGAGAATTCTTTTTCTTTTTGTAAATAACAGTTTAAAACCAGTTTTTAATGTAGAATTAAACAGTTAATACAGTATTTTCAATCTGTGTAAAGGCTCATCTCGGGAACTAGTATAGTGGTTTCCATTAGCAGATCGACTGTCTCATTAGGAAGGTTTGCTTACATAATTAATTACCGTTACGACTGAAAAGTCATCGAGCCATAGATCGATCTTACCCTGGCAGACTACTATACAAATTCAGAAATTGTAACATGGTATGCTGAAGAAATCTGGGAAGGAGAAGAAAGAAATGATCACCATGAAAGACGAATACATAGTAATTTGAGCCGCAGAACATGAAGTTACTTTAAATACACTACGTTATGATGCTTGTGATAACTGTGTGTCCTCTCTTTGGTTTCCAAATAGCGGAAGTAACCACAAACTAATAAACATTAAAATTGATTGAAACTGCTTTTAGTTGACGGAAGGAAGAAACAATAGTTCGCATCTCACCATTTATTTGAGTAGAAGCTATTGGAAATTTTTAAAAATTATTGAAAACAAATTCTACAAGATTCATGAGTTTAATAGTCATTAGGATTACTTGTATAGCTTTAATAAGATCAAGAATAAAGGTTCTCATTGACATACTGTAAAATTATAAGCGACATAAAACTGCCTTAGGATTAACAGAATACATAAAAATTGAAATGGGCGTATATTTTCCCCAAACAATCACAATAATTGATTGCTTTAAATATATATAAATTTCATTACGTCACACTCAGGGAAGATCAATACTGCTAATACAGCAAATGTCCCTACCCTACATAATATATCTTTTATAGGGCATCCACAATATCTAAACTTTTTTATGATATATCAGCCGCTTCCAGTTGTACTTAACAGATCTTTTATCTGGGTAAAATGGTTCAGGTTTGAGGATGAAAATCCCATCTTTCGGTGTTAAGAAAAATAAGAAAAATTAAGAGGAATACTATGTAACATTAACTAACATTAAAAGGGTACTTAAAAATGTGAACATTAGTTCATACTTCGAATGCGTACGAGAAAACCGTACCAAATGTGTAACACACCGAGAAAATTTATCAAGAAGCATGAGAGACCCCGTTTGGATGAGTCATGAAAATATTCTTTGAGTCAAGCAGCACCAAACCGGTACATGAGCCTCTTGTAACCTACGAAATAACTGCGAACGGCCATACAAGTAGCACATGCTTAAGAAGGTAAAATGAAGGCATAAATGCCGTAGAATGCTTATGTGTGAACCTCAGTAGTAGCATACCATACAAGTGCCCAGCTCGCCGTATATCAAGGACGCCGAGCAAGACTAGTCAACAGATTGCCGCGGGAATTGCAATGAAACACCTCACTACACACACGCGGCATAGGTTGCAGGCCTCCAGAACTAATATCGATAGCGGGAAGGACAGCCGAAGAAATCATAGCTAACAACGTTGTCGGCATTCCTCCCTCCCCCCCCCCTCCCCACCGTCACTGATTTATTTCCAAGTGCCACCCATTACCAATAGTGCTAAAACCATATAACTGTATGAAACGCATTAACTTCTGTAGGCCAGGTCCAGAGCATATAATGAAGCAAAACATGCAACCTGTAATGTTACTGTCAAGACATAAAAATAATAAAAATGTTCAAAGAAATCGTCAAGAAATGAAAACGATACACAACAGTACAAAATATAAAAAATGACCAAACTGACATACTACAAATTAAACTTAATTTTGCAAGACATGTCAAATATACAGATTTCGTGACTTTAAGATTACTTGGCTATGGGCGCAGATAGTGCCTAACATAATCATGGTTCCTACAGTGGTCTCCATTATAATAGGTTCTCGTATTTGGTCATCTTTGCGTAAGATGACTGCGTGTCAAGTCAACTGGAAGGTGTTGCATAATGTTTTCAGAACTAGGTTCAGTTTTCCTTTTAATAATTTCTACGTAATATGCTGTTCCCGAGCTATGTACCTAATGTGTTCCTCCGCAGCTAAGTACACATTCAGTACATTTGTTTTATACTTACTAGTCACTGCAAAAAGGTGGGAATTAACGGAGATGGGACATGGATAAACCGACTAAATCAGAGATTGTAAAGAGCTTCAGGGAGAGCTTAAGGGAACAATTGAGAGGAATGGGGGAAAGAAATACAGTAGAAGAAGAATAGGCAGCTCTGAGAGATGAAGTAGTGAAGGCAGCAGAGGATCAAGTAGGTAAAAAGATGAGGGCTAGTAGAAATCATTTGGAAACAGTAGAAATATTGAATTTAATTGCTGAAAGGAGAAAATATAAAATCGCAGTAAATGAAGCAGGCAAAAGTACAAACGTCTCAAAAATGACATCGATAGGAAGTGCAAAATGGCTAAGCAGGGACGGCTAGAGGACAAATGTAAGGATGTAGAAGCTTAGCTCATTAGGGGTAAGATAGATACTGCCTACAGGAAAATTAAAGAGACCTTTGGAGAAAAGAGAGCCACTTGTATGCATATCAAGAGGTCAGATGGAAACGCAGTTCTTAGCAAAGAAGAGAAGCAGAAAGGTGGAAGGCATATATAGAGGGTCCATACAAGGGCGATGTACTTGAGGACAATACCATGGAAATGGAAGAGGATGTAGCTGAAGGTGAAATCGGAGATATCATACTGCGTGAAGAGTTTGACAGAGCACTGAAAGACCTAAGTCGAAACCAGGCCCCGGGAGTAGACAACATTCCATTAGAACTACTGACAGCCTTTAACTAGCGGTGTTATCTTGTTCCGTACGATTTTTTCCCTTAAATCACGTATCTCTCCTTGGTCTGCAAGCAGCTCGCTCACTCGGTGGCTCAACCAACTGTAAGTTGGCTGTTCAGGTCTTTATGTTGGTAACGCGACGTAGCGCTCTGTATGAAAATCACTGACTGTCACAAGGCAGGATCACCATATTATGCACCGAGCATGTCCTAACCCATTCACGTTAGCGCCTGCAATCAGACAACATGTAAAGGACTCCCAGCAACATTCTGAGACATCCCGCATCATTGGTCAGAGACTAGCAGTAGCCTGAGCACAGCATTACCGTTCCATGCACCGATTACTGTTAACACAACAAATCAGCTGCATTCAGACTGATGCCGTGACAGGGAAGTATGGACAGGTGATGAAATCCGTCATATTGTGCTGCAGTGAATCACAATTCTTCACTCCCGCGGATGGCCAACTTCGGGTAATATAGTGGCGACCTGGGGAGAGATACCGTTCTTTCAGTGTTGTGGAGAGGAGCTACGGTGTTACTTCTGCATCACGGTGTTTAGATCCATTGGGTAAGGCGTGAGGGAACGGTTGGTAAAGACTGACTGAACTCTGACAGCAGAATGGTGCGTCACGGACATCTGACCTCTCATGCGACAATATCGAGCGGTAATTTTTCAACATGACATTGCTCGTAGACATATGGCACTTGTCTCTTTAAACTGTCTGTGTGATGATGAGGTACTACCATGGCCAGCACGACATCCAGATATGTCCCTGATAGAACATGTGTGGGACCAACTAGGACGTTAACTCAGCGTCAGTGTCGATGTCCAGGGTATGAAGGACCACTACAACAATTGTGCTGCATCTTGTCTCATAAGGGGAGACAACTGCTATATGACACACTTCCCAATTGAGTCAGGGCATGTGACCACGGTAATGTGAATGCAATCTGATACTAGTAAGCGTGCCTGTATTTCCAAGTTGTTTGTAAATCACTGAAATAACATCACATACCGACTCATCGACTGAAGTTAACTTTTCTTCTCCCAGTTCGTAAGGTGTCAGGTAAATCCAACACCTTCCATGAAAACCCTGAGATAATAAGCAAATCTACTAGTATGTCACATAGCTCCGAATAAATCGTGACATTAAATTAACCAAAGTAATACAAGTAATGAGTGAGCAAATGGAATGCCACAGACTTAACACAAGAATGCCTAAATGCATGTCGTACCTTCCCACTGTGAGGCAGACGCAGTTCCGAGGGGAGAAACGAGGACAGAAGCCGAGAGCAGAACCGTGTTAAGCTAGAAGGCCCTACGATAAGGGACGGACTGGACATCCACGTCGCCAGCCTTCCTCTAAGTCTACCACCCGCACGTTTTAGCGTGAGACTTTTTCGCGTCCCTGTTACGTCAAGGACCACCCCCCCCCCCCCCCCCCAGCCCATGTTAAAAGATAGAGCCCTCCAGAAGAACAGTATAGATCTTACGATAACGCTAAAAGGACCACACCAGCTGCAGGTTTTAGCGTGAGACTTTTTAGCGTCTCTGTTACGTTGCAAACTTTAAAAACATTGCCCCACCACGAAAAGTATAACGTTTCTCATTGGATAGATAGAATTTTTGTAGGCGGAGCTTAAGGTTAACATTGAGACCCTGATTGGTCAGATGAAAACACAGCCAGATAGTTTTTTTAAACCAACTTCGGTAAATTGTAGTAAGGAGAAGTTAGGGGAGAGTTGGTTCCGAGACGGCTAGCTGGATGGCTGCTGCGCCGGCCGCTGCCGCCCTGACGCTGCTTAAACACCGACAAGGTAATGAACGCACGCGATGCCGCATTTTTGAGCGCATAAGGCTTCACTCAGAACTGCAGAAGTCTCATCTGTTACACCCCCTTTTTGCGTAATACTAGTGTCGATCGTTAATTAAAACTCATGGTGTTCACATTTTCCACTTAAAGAACAGATCTGAAACGCGATGATTTTTCTTTTATATAGTTATTGAGAAGCCACATCAGCCACTGTAATTTACGACCAGTTAAATAAGTAATTAAAGATAATTGAGGGTCACTGTAGATCATTTTGATAGTTGTAGAACATTTTGATAGTTTTCTCTTTTGTGAAACTTAAACTAAACCGAGATTATAGATGTGATATGGCATAGGGCATCCTTCGATCGATTGTAGAACTTGGAAGCCCATTCAGGGAATATTCGTTCACATTTTTGTTGAACGCAGTTGGTTTTTACCATCCTGTATTAAAGCATTTCCTTTTATCAATAGTGCAATTTATAAACGATGTTTTGTGAGTAGAATAAAATTTCCAATGGTAAACTTAACTGCTTTTTCGACGTTATTTTACCAGCTAACTAAAAATAGGAAAGCCTTGAACCCTTTCCACTAAATTTAGATAGTATTAAGATTCTTTTACAGGGAGTGCAGTGGATCTGACGCTGAGATCATTTAGTATTTGGTTATATCATCGCTAGTCTCACTGAACTCTTCTGAATTCTACATGTCATGTGTGGTCTGGCGTCTCCTTACCAGCAACAGGTCCCAGGTTCAAACTAGTTAATTCCCTAAAAAAACACGCTCGGAGCGTCGTCGCGCGAAAGTGGTAGGGAGACACGATATAGAACAAGCAGACACCACCATGAATGTTTAGATGTTGCTTAAGTTTTTGTGTGCTTTGGAATCCATGCATATTGGGTATATGCATTTGCCGTTGGTTATAGCTTAAAACTCTCAAAGTGGTAGGGTTGCACACCATCTCCCCATCAGCTTCAACATCAAAACCTTCTTTCCTACCGTAACGTTCACTCCCGTTCTGTTGATGGCCTGAGTGTTTACTTACATTTAAAAATCTGTTCTGGAACGTTTCGACGATTCATTAACTTAGGATACAAGAACCGTCAAGTGTGTATCGACCGTGGTGTGCATATAAAATGTCAATTTTTTATTTGTTTACGGAATAGTATTGTTTGGAGTTTTGTCTTTAACTCGATATATATTTCGTTGATTTTGGATGATTGTAAGTATTTTTAATTTATTTTTAAATAACTTACTGCACAAGTAATTTCTACAGGTTCCATGAGCACCTATTCAATTACTACGAGATATCTTGTGAACTGCTTTCTCTGCTTTGCTTTATGTAGATTTATAGCAACCATACTGCTTCATAGGTTGGCTACGCTAGTTGCAGCGATATCACTTTCTTTTTGTGGTATAATTCTTGGTATCATACACGTTATTAAAGCGCCTTTCGTTGCCTATATTTGGATTTGTTGCTCAATGAGTTGTGCTTCTCTCTTTAATATGACTCCAACAAATGGAATATCTAAGGAAGGAAGATATAAGAGAAACATGACTTATCCTGTTGGAAAGTTACATCCAGAGAGCGAAGCGAGGACAAGAAACAGTGAATAAAATTTTTTCTACGAAATACTTCCAAGAATAAGATTGTGAGCAGTAATGAAGTGCACAGTGAAACCAGTGCCAGTGATGCCAGTTTAATATTAGGTTTAAGTGTACTAAAAACATTGTTTATTCATACTGCACTCTGTAATTTGCGTGATGCAGAGAGAATAATTTCAGAAAATGTCCTCACAAGAAACGGTTTAGTTTTTAGTATGGAAGTCTCACGTTCGAGCTGTGAGAGTAAGCAAGTGTTTTGGACATCTAAAAAATGTAAAAACAATAACGTCAGGTATTTATATCGACTGAGACACATCGGTACAGGCCCTACGACTGGAAAACTTTGTGTGCTCTAATGAATCTGTCACGCCATCCTTTCAAGATAGATATATTCTTTGGAGGGAACAGTAAAATAAATGCAGAAGAAACAATGAAATAGGTAAGAGTGGTTGCATATTTGACGTATCATGACAGGAAAGGGGCCACCAGTCTAAAAATTCTTGTGCAGCTTCCCCAAATATTGAAAGTAGCAAAGTGCACTATGGGTAACGTTTTTCCACATCGCTTGACGAGAAGCCAGTACATAACTTGTGTTCAATTGACTGATGCAAATAACGCAAAGCTGATACAGCAGGAACAGAAATATACCAGTTGAAACACATCACTGAAGATGCTGGAGCAATAATAACTCCAGTATATACGAAAATGCCTCATAGAGAAAACTCAAGTGTAAATGAGACTCTCGATAATGTTGTATGGAGCAGGGTGCTCCAAAACGTACTCGTGCGCTTGAAACCTCTGAAGAATGGCGTCGATGCTGTTGTGATCATCTTCAATGATGGAAATGGGTGCAGAACAAAGGTTCAGAAGCAATTTGGAATTCTGGTCTTAATACTGATTGAGTCAATTATGTCGTCATCACCTTCAGTGATGGAAATTGAAGCACAATAAATGTTGTGCAGCAATTTAGAATTAAGTGTGTGCATAAGGCAGAAGCAATCGACAAGAACTGGGGGGACAGCAAGAGGCCAGTAAGATCCCTCAGACGGAAAAGGAAACTGCATCTGAATCATCATCGAGAAGATAGAGATCACAAAGCGCGAGAGTTTTAATATTTCTCTTCATTCAATAGTGAGTTTTCCTTTACTTCAATTTTTAACTTTGTTTGAAATGTTTCCCATTGCCTCAGAAAATTCTTAAGCTAAAGCTCTTAAATTTTTACCATTTAATGACAGCGACATTATGTGTATGTGGATCTACAATGGTAGAGACAGCACTCAAATTTTGATCCAAAAATATTTATTTGCAATTACACAAATTTCTTTTCTTGATATCGAACTAAGTTAGATACTTTATTGTAGACCAGTGAATATCTAAGATATGATACATGTTGTTCTCTTTTTTTCTTGGCCCCTTTTTCCCGCAGTTGCACATATACAAGTTATATACGTTAATTGCTGTCCTTTTAAGACCAGATGCGTTTCGTTTTACTCTAAAGCATATTCAATGGACACTGTAACAATATTGTTACTTTGAATACAATTTTGTTTGACATGATAATGAACAGTTGGTAAGTCTTGCTTATTACTATAAATAGTTTTTGTTATTTTTGCTGTTGATGGCTTTCTTTGTTTTTTACTGCATTTTTCTTCGTTTACCACGTGTATGTGTAGAGTTTCTGCACACAGAAATTTCACTGCAGTTACTTTATTCACATTTCTGTGTTGGTATCACTGTCCGACAGCCATTTCGTGTGTTTTGTTTTACTATTGCGAGATGCATTCGTCTTTTGTTTGTTTTTGTAGCGGTGAAAGTGTCTGCCGTCGCTCTGTGAGTGTTTGTTCCACCACTATGACTCTACATCCTGGCAAACTTTTGTTTTATTATCTTGGATATTTCCTGAGAAAACGAGATATAAGAACGTGAAAGTTAACATTATCAGCGTAGAGCATTGATTCCCCCCCCCCCCCCCCTTAAGGGGGTGGGACGTCAAACGGGCCGACCTGGAGCAGGAGAGGCATCTCAGGACATTTTAATTTCCAGTGCCTAACCCCCTTAATAGCGTCGTCCAATAGTAGGACTGGAACGCCAGATCCGCTTCCTCTGAAGACGCCTCTAGCGTTCCGTGTGGCACTGCAGCGTCTTGCCGGGCCTAGTGAATGAGCGCGGTGCCCCAGCCAGCCGCCCCCGCTGACGACTGCGCGTCAGGCAGTGACACGAGACGCGGCGCCGCCCCCGCCGCCCCCGCCGCCCACCGCACGCCGTGTTGCCCCCTCTCCCGTTATCGCGGCCGGATCTGGCGGGTGTGGCGCGGGGCAGCGCGGCGCGGCTCGCCTCGTTACGGCGCTGATTGCCATCGCCGCAGACGCCCGGCAGGGCAGCGGCGCCGCCGACTCCCGCGTAATTGCCCCAATCCATTAATGCAACGCCCGAGCGCCGCTCTTATCTCGGCGGGCACCCCGCCCGCGTCTTCGCACACGGGACGGTAATTCGCATAAACGCGACTCCGCGCGCTTACTTAGCGCCTCGGCTATTGTTAAACCATTGTTTAGTATACGGCGCATTAAGCAGATCGCGCGGGACATCGGGGCGACTCTGCAGGGTGGGAAGAAATTAACTCTGCACCGAAAGGTTGGCGTAACTCACCCAATAGTAGATCCTGGCGCATGCAGAGGAAGGAAGGGAGGGGAGGAGGGACCAGAATAAATCCATTTCTTCGTTGCAAGTTGCTATTCTTCTTTCGCTAAAATTTTCCATAGCTCTAAAATACTCTTTCAGGGCTAATACATTGCCGGAAAAGAAAAATTAGTACACCTGGGAAGACTAAATTGATTTTCATCTGATGACGGAATAGTAAACGTGCTGATAATGATTTCAGTGGCGTCCGCCAAACGATAGCGTAGTGGCATAGCTACCATTCGTCTCTACACATTAATAGAGAATGCTCACAGTCAGAAGTCTCCGTGTGATGCTAGCGTGTGCAGTAAGCAATCAACACGCCACGAAGATGCACGAACGCGGCCGTTGTGGCCGTGCGGTTCTAGGAGCTTCAGTCTGGAACTGCGTGACCGCTACGGTCGCAGGTTCGAATCTTGCCTGGGGCATGGAAGTGTGTGATGTCCTTAGGTTAGTTAGGTTTAAGTAGTTCTAAGTTCTAGGGGACTGATGACCACAGATGTTAAGTCCCATAGTGCTCAGAGCCATTTGAACCTTTTTTTTTTCTTCTTCTTCTTTTTTTTGCGACGCACGAAAACTTCCTACAACCAACAGAGCGAGTTTGGAAAGGTCAAATTGTGGGTTTTTGAGAGGTGAAATAGTCCTTTCGGAGAAATACCACACTAGTTGGGCGGGCTGCGTCAGTTGTACAGCAACACTAGTATCAGTGGTCACGGGAATATTTCCACACCAGAGGGCGAGGTTCAGGACGCCCACACAGTACAGATGCCCGCCAAGATCGTCGAATTGTAAGGGTAGCCGTGGAAGATATTACAATTACTACAGCACAGATAAGAGTGCTTGTGAGCCCACACGTATAAACACGAACTGTTAATAAACAGCTCTTAGCAGTGGGGCACGCACACCACACGACTGCATCGACGTGGACTGATTGACTGGTGCCTGCAGACGATCGCTTCGAAGGTGGAATGGCGCGCAGTGGCCTTCAGCGATGAAAGCAGATGATGCCTGCATGCAAGTAATTTTTGTTCGGCCATACGACGTATTCCCAGCGAGCCCTGCCTCGTAGAGTTCATTCGTCCAAGGTATGGTGTCGGGTGCGATAAACTACTCCTTACGAATAAAACGTTCTCGGTTTTCCAACAGCATCAATTCGAATAAAATCCTCGAGATTTCCATGACCATCTCCGCCATCGGTGTCAGGAGTTCACTGACTGCCGGGGCTGTTACGGTCTCTCCCGTATATAAGCATGATGACATCATCAGCAGCTAATCAGATCGATCCAATGTTGCGCGCGTAAGTCGACCCGGGCATCTAGCGGAGCTATTGCCCGTGGCAGCATCGGTGACGTCAGGCGCCACGTGTGAAACTGCCGCTCCTGCGTCGCGCCTCTGCCTCTGCTTTCTTTCGATGTCCAACGCCCGTGCCCATGCCCTGCTGAGTGTGTGTCCCTGGTGTCTGCTGAAATTGTTGTGGTTAAAGCGAATCTCGTCAGCTTCCTTCATAACGGATTCCAATATGTAGACGTATGAGCCAATACTTTCGTATTTGTGAACTGCATTTTATGTCCGTTTTCTAGGTAATGCTCCGCTATGGCCGGCTTGTCAAGTTCCATTTGTTTTATATGGCACTTGTGATCAGTACGACGCTCCGCAACCGTGCAAATTGTCTGTCCAATGTATATGCTGCCACATTCACAGCGTACACCATACACAACGGACACTGGAAGAGCAATGTTGTCTTTAACAGGGTGCAACATATCTTATATCTTGGGGGTGGGCCGGAACACAGGTCTTAGCCCAAGTTTCTGCAGCAGCAGTCCTAACTTACTGCTACTTGCTCCACAGAATGGCAGGAATACAGTCCGTTTGGCCTCTTCTTCTGATTAACCAGGTGTCTTTCGTCGGCGGCCCTTGAAAGCGTTTGCGATGTCTCTTTTGCTGTATCCATTTTCGCCGAAAACACGTTTAAAGTTCTTGTAGGTGGTCATCGTCAGAGATAATTTTGGCTCTATGAACCAACGTGTTCAGGACAGCTTTCTTGTGTACAGGGTGGTGGAAACTATTGGCGTTCAAGTACCGATCAGTGTGTGTTGGTTTCCAGTGACGGAGCAGGCCTCCTGCCTTCCGCTCAACCAAAACATCCAAGAATGGTAGCTTGCTGTGCTTCTCCATCTCGACAGTAAATTTAATGTTGGGATGGATACCATTCATATGATCGAAGAAATACTTTACCATGAGGCTATGTAAGGAAGGTGTCATCAACGTACCGTAGAATGCAAGATGGCCATAATGCAGTTTGCAAAGTCTGCTCCTCAAAGTACTCCATGAAGAAATTTGCGACTGCTGGAGACAGTGGTGATCCCATGGCTGTGCCGTCAGTCATCTCATAATATTCATCGCAGTACAAAAAGTACGTTGTCTTTAAGACGTGACGCAACAACTTAATGATTCCAGATGGAAAATGTTGGGCCAAAAGATCCAGCGTATCTTGTATTGGCGCCACATTGGATCGATCTGATAGGCTGCTTATGATGTCATCATGCCCATATAAGCGAGAGATAGTAACAGCCCCGGCAGTCAGTGAACTCCTGACGACGATGGCGGAGATGGCCAAGGAAAGCTCGAGGATTTTATTCGAAATGACGCGGCTGTATAACAGAGAAAGTTTTATTCATGTATGCCTTCGCGAAAGACTCCGAGGACACAACTACAACTTTCGTTCACCTTTGATGCATCTGGAGAGGACGCTGACCAGCGCTCGTTAAGCGCAGAATACTGTTATACCCGTTTTTTATTGTTTTATCTTTGCCGTTCCTATAACAGAGAAGTAATGTGTTGTTCCAGCAGGAGAATGTTCGTACACCAGCTGCCTGTGAAACTCAACGTGCTCTGCAAGATGTGTGGCAACTTACTTGGTCAGCAAGATCTCCGGTCTCCAATCGATCACGTGCGAGACATGATAGGACGGAAGTGACACTTACTACTCGTCAGCCAACAATTCTTGCAGAACTACGTAAACAGGCAGATCCGGAGACGCATAACGTACCCCAAGACAGTATTCGCCGTCTGGATGCCAGCGCCTTCATTGCCGCCCGTGGACGCTACACTACGTGCCAGTAACGGTGTTTCAGCCTGGATCGATACCTGACACCTCACAACCGCCTGTGCTGTTGATCTGTAAATGTAATCATTTCATGTACTCCATATGTGCTGTTACAATAATCATTCTTGAGTGAATTTGCTATCTCTAAAATGGTTTTTAAGTGATTCATTCGTTCTTAGAGTTCTATTGTTTCCAAAGTACTACATGCACAAAAATGACTGATGCAAGAATAGGACCGCAAACTCAGTGACTTTGTTAATAAAGAAAATGCATTGATTGTATGATTCCACGAGCATTGTGAAAATTTTATATATAAAACCAGGTGGTTCGCCTATTAAAGTTCAGTTATCTGTTTGGAAAGCTCAGTTACTGCCTTCATCAAATATCGGAAAGCTTAGAACATATAAAAGAAGGTTCTGTGTCAGTACAAAGAACACCGCCTACGAATAGTTGTTAGTACAGAAAAATAACCTTGTTTTACAAGTTCTAAGCTTTCTGATATCTGTATACATAGTTTTATTACGGAAAAAGAACCTCCATTTAAAAGCCTTCTGATATCTGATGCTGGCAGAAGCCTTAACGTCGTAATAAATAAAGAAACTTTAATAAGCGATCTAGACGGCTTTATGCACAAAATATAACAGAGTTTGCAGTGTACGTACCATTTGGCATAACGAGTGCAGTGCCTTGAGAAATGGTGCCAAAGCAAGAAAAGAGTCTTTGTGTTCTGGAATTCAAGAGATATTTACCTGTTACAAAAATATTCCTTGCATTCAGAAGAAATTACGGAAAGCAACCGCAATGTAAACAGAGTTTTATGGTACAACTGAAACCCAGCCACAGTGTCAGATTTCAGTTTTTTTATTTACTCGATGACTAGTTTTCAAATCATCCAACAGGACAGAAAACCAAGTTTACACTCGTGTACAATACACGTTTTACCGATTTTTTAAGCAGGTGTCAAAAATACAGAATATATTGCTTCAAACGTACGTGACACAGAGTCAAAATGGTACTAAAAAAAGGCTTACAACAAATAAAAGGAGTTTCTGTGTCAGTACAAAGAACAGTGCCTACGCATAGTTCTTAGTACAGAAAAATAATCTTGTTTTATAAGTTCTAAGCTTTCTGATATCTGTATACATAAATATATGCGTATTATGAAGTGCAGTGATCGAGTCGCTCTTTTCAGAATCCACGACAAACCAACTTCGACAACGATTGTTTAGGTATACATGTCGCAACCTCAAGATGAAGAGATAAAGGAAGTGTATGAGGATATTGAAAGGGTAATACAGTACGCAAATGGAGATGAAAATCTTATAGTCATGAGGGACTGGAATACAGTTGTGCGGCAGGGAGTAGAAGAAAAGGTTACACGATAATATGGGTTTGGGACAAGGAATGAGAAGAGAAACAATAATTGAGTTCTGTAATAAATTTCAGCTAGTAATAGAAAATACTCGGTTCAAGAACCACAAGAGGAGGAAGTATACTTGGATAAGGCCGGGTGATACGGGAAGAATTCAGTTAAATTAGACAGAGATTCCGAAATCGAATACTGGATTGTAAGGCGTACCCAGAAGCAGATATTGTCTCGGATCACATTGTAGTAGTGATGAAGAATAGGCTGAAGTTTAAAAGATTAGTCAGGATGAATCAATAGGCAAAGAAGTGGGATATAGAAGTACTACGGAATGACGATATATGGTTGACGTTCTCTAAGGCTGTAGATACAGCAATAAGGAATAGCTCAGTAGACAGTACAGTTGAAAAAGAATTAACATTTCTAAAAAGGGCAGTCATAGAAATTGGAAAGTAAAACGTAGGTACAAAGAAGGTAACTGCGAAGAAACCATGGGTAACGGAAGAAATACTTCAGTTGATCGAGGAAACAAGGAAGTAAAAAATGATCAGGGAAATTCAGGAACACACAAATATAAGTCGTTGAGTAAATAAATAAATAGGAGGCGCAGGAAAGCACAGGAGGCTAAGACGAAATTGGTGCACGAGAAATGTGTAGAAATCGAAAAGAAATGATTTTCGGTAGGATTGACTCAGCATATAGGAAAGTCAAAATACCAACCTTCGGTGAGATTAAAAGCAGCGGTAGAAACATTAAGAGTGCAACCGAAATGCCACTGTTAATTGCAGAGGACAGAGCGGATGCGTGGAAAGATTACATCGAAGGTCTCCTTGAGGAGGAAGGTTTGTCTGATGTGACAGAAGAAGAAACATGAGTCGATTTAGAAGATATAGGGGATCCTGTATTAGAATCAGTATTTATGAAAGATTTGGTGGACTTAAGGTCACTTAAGACACAAGGGATAGACAACATTCCGTCAGAATTTGTAAAATCATAAGGGAAATGGCAACAAAACGACTAATCACGTTGGTGCGTACGATGTATGAGTCTGGCGACATTCAGAGACAATTCTGAGATTGCGGTTGATAATGGAAGCAAGATTAAAGAAAAATTAAGACCTGGAAAAAACCTTCAACAATGTTACACTCCTGGAAATGGAAAAAAGAACACATTGACACCGGTGTGTCAGACCCACCATACTTGCTCCGGGCACTGCGCGAGGGCTGTACAAGCAATGATCACACGAACGGCACAGCGGACACACCAGGAACCGCGGTGTTGGCCGTCGAATGGCGCTAGCTGCGCAGCATTTGTGCACCGCCGCCGTCAGTGTCAGCCAGTTTGCCGTGGCATACGGAGCTCCATCGCAGTCTTTAACACTGGTAGCATGCCGCGACAGCGTGGACGTGAACCGTATGTGTAGTTGACGGACTTTGACCGAGGGCGTATAGTGGGCATGCGGGAGGCCGGGTGGACGTACCGCCGAATTGCTCAACACGTGGGGCGTGAGGTCTCCACAGTACATCGACGTTGTCGCCAGTGGTCGGCGGAAGGTGCACGTGCCCGTCGACCTGGGACCGGACCGCAGCGACGCACGGATGCACGCCAAGACCGTAGGGGACCGCACCGCCACTTCCCAGTAAATTAGGGACACCGTTGCTCCTGGGGTATCGGCGAGGACAAATTCGCAACCGTCTCCATGAAGCTGAGCTACGGTCCCGCACACCGTTAGGCCGTCTTCCGCTCACGCCCCAACATCGTGCAGCCCGCCTCCAGTGGTGTCGCGACAGGTGTGAATGGAGGGACGAATGGAGACGTGTCGTCTTCAGTGATGAGAGTCGCTTCTGCCTTGGTGCCAATGATGGTCGTATGCGTGTTTGGCGCCGTGCAGGTGAACGCCACAATCAGGACTGCATACGACCGAGGCACACAGGGCCAACACCCGGCATCATGGTGTGGGGAGCGATCTCCTAAACGGGCCGTACACCTCTGGTGATCGTCGAGGGGTCACTGAATAGTGCATGGTACATCCAAACCGTCATCGAACTCATCGTTCTACCATTTCTAGACCGGCAAGGGAACTTGCTGTTCCAACAGGACAATGCACGTCCGCATGTATCCCGTGCCACCCAACGTGCTCTAGAAGGTGTAAGTCAACTACCCTGGCCAGCAAGATCTCCGGATCTGTCCCCCATTGAGCATGTTTGGGACTGGATGAAGCGTCGTCTCACGCGGTCTGCACGTCCAGCACGAACGCTGGTCCAACTGAGGCGCCAGGTGGAAATGGCATGGCAAGCCGTTCCACAGGACTACATCCAGCATCTCTACGATCGTCTCCATGGGAGAATAGCAGCCTGCATTGCTGCGAAAGGTGGATATATACTGTACTAGTGCCGACATTGTGCATGCTCTGTTGCCTGTGTCTATGTGCCTGTGGTTCTGTCAGTTTGATCATGTGATGTATCTGACCCCAGGAATGTGTCAATAAAGTTTCCCCTTCCTGGGGCAATGAATTCACGGTGTTCTTATTTCAATTTCCAGGAGTGTATATGGAGCAAGATGTTCGAAATTCTGAGAAAAAAGGGGTAAGCTATACGGAGAGACGGGCAATACTCATATACTGTTTGTACAATAGCCAGTGTATAGGGTCCCAGGGCATTTATAATCTCTGATTGAGGAATTCACTGAACAGCAGTTGGCTGATGGAATCAGTGAGCATAGTGATAGCCTCTGGAGTACAAGTGTTGTCATTGTGCCCAAAACATCATTTGATAATGCCAAGAAATGCAGGTTCTATTGCGTTGTCTTTGCCTACACACAAGGCCTTTCACTGATACGCGCCCCATTCAGAATATTGCGAAAACACTTAACAAACCGGGTCAGTGTAAATACCTGTCGACCATGTATGGGTAGAGTGGGTACCATCAGCTTTCAGTTCTAGAAGATCAGCCACAGACCCCTTTTACCACACCATGGTGACATTAGTAGTTCTGTAGGATGCTGTTTGGGCTGAAAAAAGTACTTACTAGATTTCAGGGAATCTTCGATGCAGTGCTTTGGCGACTGAAACAGAAAAAAATGCATGGTACATCTTGATGACACAATTGCATCTTCAAAGGATATGGAAGAGCACATGACATGATAGGAAGAAGTTTTTAAACTACAGACAGCATGCCTAATACACAATGCAGATAAATGCCATTTCAATCAAACAGAACTAAACTATCTGGGGCATGTAATTAGCCGGGAGAGAGTAAAAACAGATCCACGACTGATATCAGCGGTTCGTGATTTTGTACTGCCGCAGACTACAAAATAGTTATTATACAAAGTTAATGAGCGATTCTGCACAAATTTCCGGGCCCTTGAATCGTCTAGTAAGAGAAAGATTGAAGTTCAAATGTTCAGCAGAGTTTCAAGCCACGAAATTAAAAAAATTATTTGGTATCGAGTGTTGTTTTAATGTTCACTAAGAGTTCATCCTGTAGTGTGATGCATGCACTGGTTACTGTTAATTTATACAAAAGGTTACTGTTACTTATAAGGCCTGCTGTTGCTGTTGTTTATATAGAGAAACATTTATGTCAATTACTGATCATACTTTCGTTAAGTGGCTACGGGATTAAAAGATCCTTGCAGTAGGTTAACACGATGGGCACTGAAGGTAAACCTGGTTATAATGAAGTGGTGCATAAATCTGGGAAGACACACACTAACGCAGACATGCTAAGCAGTCAAACTGGAGCTGTGCAAATACTAAGCAAAAGCTTTTGAGAGTGGGAAATGGCATAAGCAGGTGACATAGACTGTAAATCTTTTAGGTCATAGCCAAAGTTGACATGAGAGATTTGCTGCGCAGAAGTACCAAGAATGGACCACGTACGGTGGTTTCTGCATCGTTCAGTCATGAAGTATTGCAGCAGGCACGTGACTACCAGCTGGCAGGGCATGGCCGACCTAAGACAACAGATATATGTATAGCTAAAATGTTTTGATGGAGAATTAGAAAGCGAGATGTTGAACACTATGTGGAAGACTGTGTAACATGTGCGTAAAGAGTCACAGGAGTATGCCACTACAAAGGTTTCCAGAAGGGACAAAATCCTGTGAAATGCACAGTCTGGATGTTCTTGGAAAATTTGATAGGAATAAGTATATTCTGACAACAATATATCACTTTTCCACGTTCGTAACAACGACAGCGATTCCGGACGAGCGAGCGATCACAGTCGCAAATGCGGTGGGTAATTATTGGATATTGTCATTTGTCGTTCCTGATAATATAATTACAGATCAAGGGGCAAATTATATGCTGAACTTCTTAAGGGGGCTATGACGTCAAACGGACCGACTTGAGCAGGAGAAGCACCACAGGACATTTTATTTTCTACTGTCTATACTTTCACAAATAAATTCATAAAACTTTGTCAGCATGACCAGGAAAGATTCAGGATAAACAGTCATAGTAGTGTAAGTGCAAAAACATAGCAAAATAATTTTTTTAGATATGAAATGTCATCATTTTTTCACTTGCTGTTGGCTGCATTTGTTGCAATACGTACATTTTTCTTCACAAGTAAGAGAGATTCTTTGATGAATTTTGCACCGCATACAAAACATACTTACAGGTGTATGAAACACAAGAATTTTCCAAATCTATTAAAAGTGTGGTTTCAGGCACTTGTAAGTACGGTTTGTATGCTGTGCAGTAGTAAATGAAAAAATGATGAAATTTCACATCTAAAAAAAATTAATTTGTTATGTTTTTGAACTTCCGCTGCTACCAGTGTGAATCCTGAATCCTTCCTGTTCATGCTGACAAAGTTTTATAAATTTACTTGTAGAAGTATAGACAGTGGGAATTGAAATGTCCTCTGGTGCCTCTCCTGCTCCAAGTCAGCCCATTTGACGTCCTACCCATCTTAAAGAAGTTGTGTCATCTCTACATCTACATGGATACTCTGCAAATTACATTTAAGTGCCTGGCAGAGGGTTCATCGAACCACCTTCCCGATAGTTCTCTATTATTCCACTCTGGAAAAAACGAACACATATATCTTTCCGTGCGAGCTCTGATTTCCATTGTTTTATTACGATGATCCAGTATTCCTGTGTAGGTCCAAGTCAACTAAATATTTTCGCATATGGAGGAGAAAGCTGGCGACTGAAATTTCGTGAGAAAATCTCGCTACAACGAGAAACGCCTTTGTTTTAATTATGTCCGCTCCAAATCCTGTGTCATTTCCGTGACACTGTGTCCGCTATTTCTAGATGATAGAAGACGTGCTGCTCTTCTTTGTAGTTTCTCGATGTACTCTGTTTATCTTATCTGGTAAGGATCCCACACCTCAAAGCAGTGCTCAAAAAAAGAGGACGGACAAGCGTAGCGTAGGCAGTGTCTTTAGTAGCTGTGTTGGATCTTCGAAGTGTTCTGCCAATACATCGCAGTCTTTAATTTGCCTTTCCCACCACATTTTCTGTTTGTTCTTTCCAATTTAGTAAGTTAATTTTAATTGTAATTTCAAGGTATTTAGTTGAACTTAAGGCCTTTAGAGTTGATTGATTTATCCTGTAACCAAAGTTTAACGGAGTTCTTTTAGCGATAGGTGGATGAACTTACACTCTTCATTATTTAAAGTTAATTGCCAGTTTTCGCACCACACTGATATCTAACCTAAATCGTTTTCCATTTGACTTTACTGGACGATAAACAACAGCGTCATCTGCAAACAGCCCAAGACGGCTGCACGGATTGTCTCCTAAGTCGTTCATATGGACAAGGAACAGCAGAGGGCCTATAACACTACCTTAGGGAACGCCAGTAGTCTGTTTCACTCGATGACTTTCCGTCGATTACTGCCTGTCTGACAGGTTATCGTGAATGGAGTTGCGTAACTGAGACAATAATCCATAAGGGCGCCATTTGTTTACAAGTACAATGAAAAAGCCTTCTGGAACTCTAGAAATACAGAATAAGTTTGAAATCCCTTGTCAATATCACTCAGCACTTCATGTGAGTAAAGAGCTATTTGTGTTTCACAAGCCGGCCGAAGTGGCCAAGCGGTTCTAGGCGATTCATTATCGAACCGCGCGACCGCTACGGTCGCAGTTTCGAATCCTGCCTCGGACATGGATGTATGTGTCGTCCTTAGGTTAGCTATGTTTAAGTAGTTGTAAGTTCTAGGGGACTGATGACCTCAGATGTTAAGTCCCATAGTGCTCAGAGCCTTTTGAACCATTTTTCTGTGTTTCACAAGAACGATATTTTCTAAATACATGCTGACCTTATATCAATAGACCGTTTTCTTTGAGTAATTCATTATGTTCGAACACAATATGTATTCCAAAATCCTGCTGCATATCGACGTTAATGATATGGGCCTGTAATTCAGTAGATTGCTCCTTTAGCCTCTCTGGAATATTGATGTGACCTGTGCAACTTTCCAGTCTGTGGGTACGGATCTTTCGTCGAGCGAGCGGCTGTGTATGACTGTTAAGTACGGAGCTATTGTATCAGCATACTCTGAAAGGAATCTAACTGGTATACAATCTGGACCTGAAGACGCGCTTTTATTATTTGATGTAAGTTGTTTCACTACTCCGAGGTTACCTACTTCTGAGTTTCTCATGTTGGTAGCTGTTCTTGATTCGAATTGTGGAATATTTACTTCGTCTCCTTTGGTGAAGGAATTCCGTATGCTGTATTTAGTAACTCTGCTTTAGCAGCACTGTCATGGATAGTATTTCCATTGCTACCTCGCACAGAGGGCATTGATTGTGTCTTGCAACTAGCATACCTTACATGCGACAAGAATCTCTTTGGATGTTTTGTCAGGTTTCGTGTCTCAAAACTTTGGACCAGTCCTTTCCACTCACTAGAGTGAGAGTTAATTCCAAAATTCGAAAATGTCGAGTCATTATGTGCCTCTCCAATAGGTCGTCCCAGCGTTTAAAACTAAAGTACGCACTAGTACGTATCTTTCACTATACAAGATGGTATATAGTACAAAGATGTTGTCTCCCTTCAACGTTTTGAAATCAAAATCAGATGCTAATAAGGAGTCAATGAAAAAGATATCAAATGATTTAAGAGACGTTTGGCAGAAGGTCAACTGAGGAAATACGAGGGCACTAGGATGTCAGGAAGAGACAGAGCGCTGAAACGGGAAGTAGCCACGATATCGAGTGGCTTAGTGGGTTCTGGTAACAAACCCTCACACAGCAAAAGGAAGACCAAAAAATATTTTAGCTATCACCAGGGTTATACCAAGTGACAGATGTGGAATCAGCGGTAAATGTGAAGGTGCATCTTCCAATGAAGAGATCTATTAGTCATATAACTGAGCCAGTCCCTACAGTGGAGCAGTGGAGCCGTACCTGAGGGCAACATTTGCGCCCATCCACCTGACTATTCTACAGTCCAGTAGCAGACCGCATCTGGCGAACTCCTACAGTATCTTCCATTTGTGATATTTAGTGACGAGAGGTCCCTGAATTTCACAGCAAGAAGAGGATTGTGAACACTTGTCTCTACTGTCATGTTGTCGTTTCTGTCACTGAACTGCGTAGTGAACAGCTGCACAGTTGTCTGTCTGTCCATGGTAGTCACTGCAACCACTGTGATCAGTATGTGGTGGCCATTGTTAGCTGTCTACGGTACCAGTGGGTTTTACACATTCGTCACTCGGTACCACGTCCAAAGGCAGCGCTTGCGCGTGCTCCTAATGTCTCCATACGTAGCTGACAGATTGGGTGAACATAAACCCTTGAAAAGGGGATACGTAATAGTGGTACAAGCTACACTCTGCGATGTGTCTTGCGTTGTATATATGTACATGTAGACGCAATGTGCAAGCATGTCACTGAAAACGTACAGTCCTCTTAGGTTAGCACCATTTCTGACGTTAATCCAGGTATTTAATACAGAAATCTCATTCGCAGTGGCATTAGATGTATCCTCTCACTCCAACATGATATCTGACTCTAAATCGCTTTGTATTAAGTGCACACTACTTTACATCACATTTCAGGTCGTACTAAAACAAAATAGTTATATGTGGTCTCTCTTAGTCGGTGCATAGTTTATAATCATTTGTATCTTTTTTATCTGCGTCGCCCGCTTTAGATTAAAGCGAAAATAATCGTATCTCCCATGAAATAATTTTTAAAATTATTTCATGGGCATCCTTCAGGGTCTAATCACGAAATGTCTCAGGAAAAAACACAATCTCAAAAACATTTTAGTTATTGCAGTATTATAAGTGTTACTCTGCTCCTGTAGAGTGAGGATCACGCTGATTGGGGGATGTACGAGGAGGACGTTAATCCCAGAAGTTACTTGCCATTTACAGGATTAGCCTGAGAAGCGAGTCGGGGATTTTTTTTTTCCCGCCGCGGAAACATTTTCACAGCAGAACGAAATTCTCCGAGCCTTGCGGGTAACTTCGTGAAGGCAATTTTCACAGTTGGTGCTCATGTACATCACGCGAGGAAAAAACGGCACGGCGAACCTGTTACAAACTCCACCGAGTTTTCTAGTAAGCCAAGTATTTCGTCAAATGTCCTGCGAAACACGGGCATTCATGCCCAGACAGCAAACCCTGCGCTCGCTGAGAGATCTCTGCAGTTGTAACGAACCTTACAACAATATTTGAAACGTGTATCACCCGCCATACTGTTGAAAAGTTAAGAAACTGGACAGTAATATTCATATGACAAATCAACGGTCTGCGTAGTAAAGGTGCTTCCGATGCACGTAAGTATTCTTGGGCACATTTAATATGTAGAATGAAATATACACTAATATGCGTTGTGATTCATGGTGACTGAGAGATTCAACAAGCTGTAATAAAACTTCAGTAAGCAGTTAGAATGCCACGAGATTAGGACTATATAGTCATGGCCACTCTTAAGTGGAATGACTTTCATTCCACTTGACAGTGGCCGAGCAGTACTTGGTGAAAACCTCATAGCATTGTAACGCCTTGATGCGGCCTTAAGCCAGAAAATATTTTATTAAATTGACAGTCGCTAAACTTATAATTTTTAAATATAATACTACTTCTTTAAAATTTCTTCTCTGAGGAACTGTGAAAAGTTAACACTAAATTAGCCTCTTAAGTTAATGTCTCCACCGTAATATTTTAGGAGGCATAATTGTGTAGTAGACTATATGTGCTAAGTATTCCTATGGTCAGAAGAAAAGAGCTTGTTTTAGTCATTAGTCACTATTTTCCTTTATCTTTCCTACTGGCTACCGGTTGTATTGATTCTTTGTGCTTTTCAGAATGACGAAGTCACCTACGGAAAGCCACAGATCATAACACTCCCTCCTCCAGCCCAGACGCTTCCGATTTTTGTGAAGGGTGTTTGGTTTCAGGCGGTTAACGCCGTACTCGCCGACGACCACCTGTCCGATGGTCCATAGAACGTAATTCATCTGAAAAGGCCACCTGTTTCCAAGCAGTGGATGTCCTGCTCCAGTACCATCCTCAGAACATTCTCTGGCACACAATCGTCGCGCTCGCTTCCCAAGTTGGTGGAATGATAACTGCCAGTTAGTCACATGGAGAGTGTCAAGAGATGTCCATAAGTGACATTTCATTTCTAAGTCCTAGAATTTTGACAATTTGCGTTTTTAATAAAAGTTTCTCTTGGTTAGATTTAAATTCGTTGGTACAGTAGGGTCCCGTCTACTGCTATGATTCTTTGGAAACGAATTTTTATGTGTACAAAAACCAGTCATTGGTGATTCACTATGATCACCTGTGGAAAGCCTGAATAACCACCTTTTGCAGTGCAGAAAGCTGCGAGAAATCCGGGAAGAGAGACATCGGGGTTCTGAAACGTACCGACAGCGAAGTGGAGCCATGCCGACTCCATTGCCGTGGTCAACAACGATAGGTTCCTAAACTGAGGATGCATGGCATGAACAGCCCTGTGGAGGTGGGTCGGGGAGTACGGTAAGCTACTTCTGGTAACTCTCCAAATCACGCGAGTACAATGTGAGCATTGTTATACGTTGTATTCTACTGTTCGTAGATGCCATCGTGCGAAGAAAATAATTGCATGGTGGGAAGGACATGATCCCCAAGGATAGATTCAAACTTGTGTTGATTCATTGTGCTTTTCAGAATGATGAAGTCACCTACGGAAAGCCCCAGATCATAGCGCTCTCTTCTCCAGCCCAGACGCTTCAGATTATTGTGAAGGGTGTTTGATTTCAGATGTTTAAGGCCGTACTCGCCTACGGCCACATGTCCGATGGACCATAGAACGTAATTCACCTGAAAAGGCCATCTGTCGCCACACATTGGATGTCCTGCCGCGGTATTGGCGGCAAATTTCAATCTTCATCGGCGGTGAACAGCTGTCAGCATAGGTCTATGAACCAGGGCTCTGTAGCAGTGGTCACATTGGATGTCCTGATGCGGTATTGGCTGCAAATTTCAATCTTCATCGGCGATGAACAGCAGTCAGCATTGGTCTATGAACCAGAGGTCTATAGCAGTGATCCGTCTCTAATGATCTCGATGTCGACCGGACGTTTAACTCAACCTTCCCTCTTCCTTTCTGCAGTGGCCCATACGCAGCAACGATCGCTGAAGGTCGCTGAGTAGACACAGCGGATAGGCACTTGGTTTATCTGGCGGTTAGCTGTTAAATAGTTGCACATCTATTTGCCCGTACACATCTCCGCAACCGTCGTTCATCCCTGTCATCTATGGAGCACGGCTGCTTGCATAGCGTCATTTTGCTGCGCACATATACCTTAACCACGGCGGCACGTAAACAGTTTACGAACTTACTCTTTATACCTTGGTTGTAAAATGGCTTCCATGGACCTGTGGTAGTAATCGAAGGGACAAAAACAACTGTGGACAACGTGAACAGTATCGCACAGGTGCCATCTTAAAGCAGCGTAAGTGTTCGTGTCATAATCAGACTGCAGTGTTCGAAGAGCATGGCAGTGAGATCACGTTGGCGTCATTGCCATCATTTTCGCCTGATCTGACATCTTTGGAACACATTTGGGACGCTTTCGGCTATAAGCTCCTGTCCTACAAATCAGTGGTCCGAATTTACGGGAGCTACGTGATTTATGCAGCTAAATAAGGTGCCACACACCTCCACCAAAGTTCCGAGGAATTGTGAACGCTGAATCGCCGTTTTAATATGTTCCAGAGCTGTTAAGTAGGTGGTCATAACGTCCAGATTCATCAATGTATTTATTCCAAAATTTTGCCTTTGAGCCGAAGGCAAAGTTCTATGCCCCTCGTGTGAAACGACGCATAAGGTCCAATGTAAGGAGAATCGTTTTACCTCTGTTTCAGGGTATACGGCTTACCACGTGAAAGGGCCCACAGACTCGCTCATTGCCACTAACAGAAGACTGTATTACTGGCACGATACTGAGATATTTGTCAATGAATCAGAGGTCATGAATCTTCCTTTTAACGGAAGAGAAACTAATGACCTGAGAATATTTAAAAATCATTACTGCTCCTGCAACGGTTGGCCTATGACTAATATTATTGCGTAAACTGAAATGTCGTTCTAATAATTAAGACAAGAGAATGCAGTGAAAAACATTGCTGAGCGACCTGCTTAAGTCACAACTATGGGGATGCGTCGTGTGGTAATATGCGTGAAAACTATAACAGAAAGAGCACTACGATGCCACGCAGGGTCCAGGGGTAATGGGGAAGGTAAAATCATCTAGCCTAGGCTGTATGAGCAACGGTACCAGATCGACAATACTATGGCAGCCGTGGAGTATAGGGCGCCACTAGTGGTGAGCAAGAAACATTGATTACAGTTATATACCTTCAGTCTGGCGTTAATGTATTTGATCGACTGAAGTATTGTTTACAGCGCGCCAGGTCAAGAGTCTTGCTGTAATTAATTACAAATCCTATCCGGAATTATTGAAAATATTTGAATATATATGGGAGAACTTACAGCAGATTGCGTGTAGTATGTATTTTTCAGAATTCAAAATAAAATACTTAAGGGATTCATCTCCGTTATGATTTGCGCCTTGACATTACTGATGTGAAAGTACACTGATAGGAAATCACCAAGGAGGAGTTGTGCGACATAAAGAAAAGTTGGTAGGCCTGTTTCTACATCTGAAAGATGATGTTTGTCCTATTTGGTGCCAGTCGCATGTGAGTCACTGTTGTTGTTGTGGTCTTCAGTCCTGACACTGGTTTGATGCAGCCCTCCATGCTACTCTATCCTGTGCAAGCTTCTTCATCTCCCAGTACCTACTGCAACCTACATCCTTCTGAATCTGCTTAGTATATTCATCTCTTGGTCTCCCTCTACGATTTTTACCCTCCACGCTGCCCTCCAATACTAAATTGCTGATCCCTTGATGTCCTACCAACCGATCCCTTCTTCTAGTCAAGTTGTGCCACAAACTTCACTACTTTAAGTGTCTCATTTCATAATCTAATTCCTTCAGCATCACCCGAGTTAATTCGACTACATTCCATTATCCTTGATTTGCTTTTGTTGATGTTCGTCTTATACCCTCCTTTCAAGACACTGTCCATTTCGTTCAACTGCTCTTCCAAGTCCTTTGCTCTCTCTGACAGAATTACAATGTCATCGGCGAATCTCAAAGTTTTTATTCCTTCTCCATGGATTTTAATACCTACCCCGAATTTTTCTTTCGTTTCCTTCACTGCTTGCTCAATATACAGATTAAATAATATCGGGGGGAGGCTGCAACCCTGTCTCACTCCCTTCCCAACCACAGCTTCCCTTTGATGTCCCTCGACTCTTATAACTTCCATCTGGTTTCTGTACAAATTGTAAATAACTTTTCGCTCCTTGTATTTTACCCCTGCCACTTTCAGAATTTGAAAGAGAGTATTCCAGTCAACGTTGTCAAAAGCTTTCTCTAAGTCTACAAATGCTAGAAACGTAGGTTTGCCATTCCTTAATCTAGCTTCTAAGACAAGTCGTAGGGTCAGTATTGCCTCAAGTGTTCCAACATTTCTACGTAATCCAAACTGATCGTCCCAAAGGTCGGCTTCTACTAGTTTTTCCATTCGTCTGTAAAGAATTCGCCTTATACACTCCTGGAAATGGAAAAAAGAACACATTGACACCGGTGTGTCAGACCCACCATACTTACTCCGGACACTGCGAGAGGGCTGTATAAGCAATGATCACACGCACGGCACAGCACACACCGCGGTGTTGGCCGTCGAATGGCGCTAGCTGCGCGTGCATTTGTGCACCGCCGCCGTCAGTGTCAGCCAGTTTGACGTGGCATACTGAGCTCCATCGCAGTCTTTAACACTGGTAGCATGCCGCGACAGCGTGGACGTGAACCGTATATGCAGTTGACGGACTTTGAGCGAGGGCGTATAGTGGGCATGCGGGAGGCCGGGTGGACGTACCGCCGAGTTGCTCAACACGTGGGGCGTGAGGTCTCCACAGTACATCGATGTTGTCGCCATTGGTCGGCGGAAGGTGCACGTGCCCGTCGACCTGGGACCGGACAGCAGCGACGCACGGATGCACGCCAAGACCGTAGGATCCTACGCAGTGCCGTAGGGCACCGCTCCGCCACTTCACAGCAAATTAGGGACACTGTTGCTCCTGGGGTATAGGCGAGGACCATTCGCAACCGTCCCCATGAAGCTGGGCTACGGTCCCGCACACCGTTAGGCCGTCTTCCGCTGACGCCCCAACATCGTGCAGCCCGCCTCCAGTGGTGTCGCGACAGGCGTCAATGGAGGGACGAATGGAGACGTGTCGTCTTCAGCGATGAGAATCGCTTCTGCCTTGGTGCCAATGATGGTCGTATGCGTGTTTGGCGCCGTGCAGGTGAGCGCCACAATCATGACTGCATACGACCAAGGCACACAGGGCCAACACCCGGCATCATGGTGTGGGGAGCGATCTCATACACTGGCCGTACACCTCTGGTGATCGTCGAGGGGACACTGAATAGTGCACGGTACATCCAAACCGTCATCGAACTCATCGTTCTACCATTCCTAGACCGGCAAGGGAACTTGCTGTTCCAACAGGACAATGCACGTCCGCATGTATCCCGTGCCACCCAACGTGCTCTAGAAGGTGTAAGTCAACTACCTTGTCCAGCAAGATCTCCGGATCTGTCCCCCATTGAGCATGTTTGGGACTGGATGAAGCGTCGTCTCACGCGTTCTGCACGTCCAGCGCGAACGCTGGTCCAACTGAGGCGCCAGGTGGAAATGGCATGGCAAGCCGTTCCACAGGACTACATCCAGCATCTCTACGATCGTCTCCATGGGAGAATAGCAGCCTGCATTGCTGCGAAAGGTGGATATACACTGTACTAGTGCCGACATTGTGCATGCTCTGTTGCCTGTGTCTATGTGCCTGTGGTTCTGTCAGTGTGATCATGTGATGTATCTGACCCCAGGAATGTGTCAATAAAGTTTCCCCTTCCTGGGACAATGAATTCACGGTGTTCTTATTTCAATTTCCAGGAGTGTATTTTGCTGCCGTGACTCATTAAATTTATAGTTCGGCAAATTTCACATCTGTCAACACCTGCTTTCTTTGGTATTGGAATTATTATATTCTTCTTGACGTCTGAGGGTATTTCGCCTGTCTCATACATCTTGCTCACCAATGGTAGAGTTTTGTCATGACTGGCTCTCCCAAGGCTGTCAGTAGTTCTAATGGAATGTTATCTACTCCGGGGGGCTTGTTTCGACTCAGGTCTTTCAGTGCTCTGTCAAACTCTTCACGCAGTATCGTATCTCTCAAATCATCTTTATCTACATCCTCTATCATATCCATGAATTATCCTCAAGTACATCGCCCTTGTATAGACCCTCTATATACTCCTTCAACCTTTCTGCTTTCCCTTCTTTGCTTAGAACTTGGTTTCTATCTGAGCTCTTGATATTCATACAAGTGGTCCTCTTTTCCCCAAAGGTCTCTTTAATTTTCCTGTAGGCATTATCTATTTACCCCTTGTGAGATAAGCCTCTACATCCTTACATTTGTCCTCTAGCCATCCCTGCTTTGCCACTTTGCACTTCCTGACGATCTCATTTTTGAGGCGTTTGTATTCCTTTTTGCCTGCTTCATTTACTTCATTTTTATATTTTCTCCTTTCATCAATGAAATTCAATATTTCTTTTGTTACCCAAGAATTTCTACTAGCCCTCGTATTTTTACCTACTTGATTCTCTGCTGCCTTCACTACTTCACCCCTCAAAGCTACCCATTCTTCTTCTACTGTATTTCTTTCCCCCATTCCTGTCCATTGTTCCCTTATGCTCTCCCTGAAACTCTGTACAACCTCTGGTTCTTTCAGTTTATCCAGGTCCCATCTCCTTAAATTCCCACCTTTTTGCAGTTTTGTCAGTTTTAATCTACAGTTCATAACCAATAGATTGTGGCCAGACTCCACATCTGTCCCTGGAAATGTCTTACAATTGAAAATCTGGTACCTAAATCTCTGTCTTAGCATTATACAATCTATCTGAAACCTGTCAGTATCTCGAGGCTTCTTCCATGTATACAACCTTCTTTTATGATTCTTGAACCAAGTGTTAGCTATGTTATGTTCTGTGCAAAATTCTACCAGACGGCTTCATCTTTCATTTCTTAGCCCCAATCCATATTCACCTACTACGTTTCCTTCTCTCCCTTTTCCTACTCACGAATTCCAGTCACCCATGACTATTAAATTTTCGTCACCCTTCACTGTCTGAATAATTTCTTTTATTTCCTCATACATTTCTTCGTCATCTTTAGAGCTAGCTGGCATATAAACTAGTACTACTGTGGTAGGCGTGGGTTTCCTATATATCTTGGCCACAATAATGCTTTCACTATGCTGTTTGTAGTAGCTTACCCGCATTCCTATTTTCCTATTCATTGTTAAACCTACTCCAGCATTACCCATATTTGATTTTGTGTTTATAACCCTGTAGTCACCTGACCAGAAGTCTTGTTCATCCTGCCACCGAGCTTCACTAATTCCCACTACATGTAACTTTAACCTATCCATTTCCCTTTTTAAATTTTCTAACCTACCTGCCCGATTAATGGATCTGACATTCCACGCTCCGTTCCGTAGAACGCCAGTTTTCTTTCTCCTGGTAATGTGAGTCGCTATGTTGATGAAAATCTGGTTTGCTGTAAATACACGATGCAACGCTCATGAGCATTAGTTACCTTTGGGAATGGAAGTGGTGAGTACATGATAGTCAAGAATTCCTTTAAGATTACAGAAACACTGTTATCAACAGCTCATTGCGTTTGAACTAGATCGTGTAATAGGTATCCTAGAAACTGGATGTTCGTTCTTCAGTGCTGTTTAAAGACGTGACAGGAATATAGCCACTGTACGTTATTGCTGGCAGTGGTGGTTACGAGAGAGTGTGATCGCAAGAAGACCGGGCTCCAAGCGGCCACGTGCCGCTACCGAGAGATGGTCAAACCAGCGAACATTGGAGAACAGGGTGGAGCCCTGTTCTATTAAAACCTGGCTCTGCCTAGGTGCCAGTGGTGGCCCTGTGTTGGTTAGAACGAGGCAAGTTGAGGGCCTGTAACCAACCTTCTACGTGCTACACTGGACCTACATCGGGAGTTACGGTTTGGGGTGTGATTTCGTATGACAGAAGGATCACTCTCGAAGCTGTCCATGCATTCTGACTGCAAATTGGCACGGCAGTCTGGTGATTCGACCTGCTGTGCTGCCATTTATGAACTGTATTCCAGGGGGTGTCTTCCAGCTGGGTAACGCTTGGCCACATAGCTTTATTGTAGCCCAACATGCTCTGCAGAGTGTCGCCATGTTGCCTGCCTGCTCGATCACCGGATCCGAGAACATACGGTACGCCCTCGGACGACAACTCCAGCGTCATCCATAATCCGCTTTAATCGTCCTTATATTGACCGATCAAGTGCAAAACGCATGGAACACCATCGCACAAACTGACATGCGGCACCTGTATAAAACAGCGCATGCACCTTTGTATACTTACATTCAACATTTTGGTGATTACACCGGTTATTAATGTGTCGGCAGTTCACATTTGCAATGGCTTGCATCGCGCTTGCATTAACCTGTGACCTTGCAATATTCATCACTTAAATGTATTACCCACACAAAATTCATTACTCTAAATTAATTAGATTTTTTTTTTTTTTTTTTTTTTTTTGCTTTGATTTTTTCCGTCAGCGTATCTGAGTGTGCTGCTGATTTAAAAGTTGTTGGCCTGAGAAAAAGAATTTTTTCATCGTGTAATAATGATCAGTGCAGAACATCCATTCTGTGTATTTTATATAATTTCTTAAACCAGGGAAATTTTAAAGTTAATGTACAGGGGAAAAGATTAGCTAACTTAAGTATACTCAGATAGAGAATATTTTTGTCAAGGCATCATTTTAATTAATCGCTATGCATTCATTGGGGACTTATTTTAGATTCGTATTAAAGATGATGCCATCTGGGCCAGAATTAATATTCTCTGCACATCCAAGATTTGGAGTGTATGTAAGTTGACAGATGGTGGAAGAACATTCTATATTCAAATCCCCACAGACAGAATGCCACAATGCCGACCTTTCTGCTAGGATGGTTTTGGGTATTAACTGAGATTGGAAGAATTTGAGTTGTGATACGCGATTGAGTGATCGGCAGCATGACGACTTCAATCAACTTTGTGCCGCGCTGGGGTGCTGCTTGCTCATGTCAGTGTAGGGTGGAGCTCGGCTCATCAGTCACGAGTACTGCTACAGTCCTCGGCGAGTCTGGGGTAAAAGGTGCGACGCGCCTGCCTAAACGCAGGTACGAGGTTCGGAGGTGCTGTCCTAGAGCCAGGGGCAGACAGCTGTTGAGTGCACAGACGGGCTGTGAGCACGTTCTCTAGCTCGTTTGTAGTGACAGAACGTGGGAGTTCGCCAAGTGCACTGAGTCCAGCACCTATCAGGCACCCTCACCGTACGAGTCACGGATGCACGTCGCAGACTGCGGGACCAGGTGGCGGCATTGCACTCAACAACGCGTAAGATGCAGCTCAACTGTGGTGCCATCGCTACAGCAACGTGGGTCCCTCGGCAGTTCACACAACTCGAGCAGCTGCTGTACTACGCACCGGCTAGACTACAGTTTATCGCAAATATTTTTACTCAAGTTTTTTATTCTTTTATTTTACTTTAAAGTGGAGACAAAATAAAGAGTGATCCACGTTATCTCGGTACATCAGATGCTTTACTCAGTGAGATGACAGTAGAAATTGATGCCAGTGAGGTTAAGATAATTAAAGAAAGCAGAACCTAGAGCTGAAATGAATGGGATGCAAAAATACTGACTAGTAATTGTAAGAAATAAAAATTAAGTGGAAAGGGAGCTAGACTAAACGGCTACGAATAAAAGAGAGTTAAACGTAAAGCAGAAATGGAAGCTAGATGTAAAAAATAATGAAAAGAATACAAAATCCTGTACGATATGAAGATTTAGAGAGAAGAGAGGCATTAACAGGCAAGTGTAGCCAAGTGAATGAGAATAAAGAAACTTTGAACACTGATCAGTTGGTAAAAAATTGTCAAGTAAATTATACAGAGGACGTACCGGAAAGTCAGCCATTAGTACCGAAGCACATAGATAGTGAACAATATGATTTTAGCACTAGTTGAAATGTAGGGATTACTCGTGTATCACCATGAAGGCATGCAGCTAAGTAAGTAAGGAGAGGTGAAATTTGCAAATATTAACATAGATCACAAGGAACATGAAGTTAGATACTATGGATGTCTGTCAGAATAGACTGTTCGCTTTGTAACCAGTTGTACACACTTCAATAGCTGACCAGTGGCCCACGGGAATACAAATATTAATGGCTTGCTTGTGCCACGCATATTAAGAAGTACTAAGAACCTAAAAACATAGTACTCGTAACAGCTGTAATTATAACTCTGCAAACGAAGTGGTTATTGATGTAACTGTCCTCAGTCACATCTACACTTATATCCCTAACGCCCTCTATAGTTGGATCTAAACACCTTCCAGAGTAAATCAAGGAAAGGAATAGAGCATATTTTGAGGTAAACACTTCCATCTTTTATCCCTGCAGTAAGTTAAACACTGTTACGTGTTTTTTTTGCGTTCATTTTCAATTTGTATTGTATGATTGCTCTTCCTTCTTAGCCATATCCCACTATCGATCTCTCCTTCAAATACCTATTATCCACAAAAAAAATAATTTTCTTCAATATACCTTACTTCATATCAAAATTCCAGTGCGGTCGCCTCCCTCCATATCTGCGGTCCAGTTGCCTTTGCAGTTTTCTTATTGCTGCAGTTTCCCATTACAAATGTAATATCTTGGATTTCACTTAATTTGTTCTACAGGCTTATTGGAAGAAAGTGCAAGTGATATTGAAATGAAAATCTTTACAAAGAGATAGACACAACACAGTATATTAATCTAACGCGCTAAATACAAGATAACGGCGTCAGTTCTGATATTTCTCCCACGAAGTAATACCTATCAATGTCATTCCCATTTCATCTGAGCCAGCTCTTTGCTATCAGACTTCGATTTATTAACAATGATACGTCACTAACGCGTTGGGGATGGCTGGAATGCGTTAGCAATAAATTAATCTATAATAATTATACAACAAGTATGTGGATATATAAAATTAAAAGTACAATATCAATTTCACTACTAGTGTCGTAAAAGTAAACTGAATCTCAGAATATCAGGTAGTCATTGTTCTATCACTAGGAAATAATTCATCTTCAGAATTTAGCTAACAGATGTTCAGCAGTGCACTAAACATATTCGCAAGCATCATTGGGCAACTGCCTCGTGCCTCTCATTCTATGTATTTGCCTGTGCAGGACGGCCGTCGTCACTCCATCGGTCTATCCACTTACATGCTTCCAGCTGTCCCGCCACTTCACCACGAAAAGGTGACCTCAGCACACTAAAGCTGCGACAAAGGCAGTTTGGCAGCGGAGTTACAGCATGTGAAAACAGTTTTCCGGAAGAACGCTATTAACCATCACCACATAAAACGTGCCATACAACCAAAGATGGCTATGTTACGGCCTGCAGAGAAAGAAGAGAAAGGTTTTTCCTTACGTCAGTAACACATCCACGAAAATTGGAAAAATACCTCGGAAACATAGCGACGAGTTAGTAACATGTCCGCCGCACTAAACGAAAGTGATGTTGAGGTCTGTTGAGGGAAACGCACGAGCCTGAAAATTGGAAATGTTCTGTGTCCTCTGCCAATGTGGGAAAACAAATATAGGTCAGCACAGAAAAGGTATACGGACAACAAGCGTCACACAGGGAACAACGAACATAGGCAGCTATGAGCAAAACATAAATTAAGTTAAAACACGCCAGTACATCAGAAATTGTGGAGATCCGTCTACATGATGAGCGGATAAATGAAGACAGCAGTTTGCAACTAAATAAGGCCTTGGTCCCTGCTTTGAACGTGCTCCAATCAAAATAACAGTCTGTAGGAAGGTCCATTCGAGTCACGACAACTGTCAAATGAAGTAGACACCGATAGATGTCTGTTGTCAAGACATCGTGATTCTAACCTGCGGTAGCTATTGTAGCAAACGAATTAAATCAATAGCTCATTCTGTGTTAAATTGGTAGGATCGGTGCAGTTTTAAAAGCGATTGCGGCCTTTTCTTTCTTTGAGTCAGAATCTATCGACATCACTTACGTTATTTACATATTTTTGGAAATTTGTGGTAAGGGCTTATGGGACCAAACTGCTGAGGTCATAGGTCCCTAAGCCTACACACTACTTAATCTAACTTACGTTATGGACAACACACACACATCCATGCCCAAGGGAGGACTCGAACCTCCGATGGGGGGAGTCGCACGGATATTGACAAGGCGTCCTAGACCACGCGGGTACATCGCGCGGCTACATATATATATATTACGAAAATTAGCAATAAGCTCCCAATGACACATTTATATGCCTTTTTATCGTACGTTAATCCATTACGTCCAATAGGTACGCCTTGGCTCAATTGGTTCAGTGCTGCTGAAGCCAACTGCTGGCAATACGCAGATGACCACGCGTACGGCTAACCTGACCCATCAGCAACAGTGTATATAAGACGGAGACAAGCGGAAGACAGTCATCGGGAGCACCTGAAAATGGCGAAAGGTCAGCTTGCCGATCGTTGCACCATTTTCACGACGCCACCAGGCTCAACACGCGACTGGAAGGAGAAACTCATCTTTCGTTCGTCCTCGCAGATCGTTGCATCGCGCGATGTCACATTAGCAGCAATAGCCAGAATTCACACCCTCTTTAGAATATATAGCGCACGAGACAATTTATACGGTGCAGCGCTACACCAACTTAATCGGAACCCGATAAATTCTCTGCTGTACGGTACATTTATAATCTGTCCATATGAGAGTCGCCAGCTTGGTTTTGACACGCAAGGCAGGTTAAATTTCTCCCCACTTCAAAGTCAATAATTAAAAGCCCTGCTACAGTCCACCACTTTCAGAAAGATCCCGAGATCCGATCACTGGACTGGAAAATGTTACCGCCAACAGTTAAATACACTGTCATCAACCGCCGGTTACCTACATGACAGCAAACGCAGAGCAGGAATACAGTTTAAGTCTACAGGGAAACAGTCATGTGGAAACTCCATAGTCGAATTTGCCTGGAAACTTTTATCCATCATCTAATGGCTCCAGGCTCTGCTGTCAATCCACCCCAGGTAGGATTAAACGAAGACATCGAAGCATTTCAGAAATGTGCTGTAAGATTTGATTCTACCGTAGTTGTTACAACCTAAGGTGAAGCCCCGGCATGCTAGACGGAAACGATAAAGCACGGAGGACTATGACGTCACCGAATGGCATATTCACTGACTCCTCTCCAGGACGACAACGCGACAACAGCGACCTCTGTGCGAAGATAACATAAGCGCCTCGCCCTACTGTTCGCGGCTAGTAGAAGAGAACTTCGAAATGAGCGACCTGAATACAAGCGTCAAACTCGTTACTTGCTTGTACGTTCTATGTAGCTAGAATTGTTATGCTGAAGAACATTGATTATTTAACATGTCGCCCTTTGCTTGCGACACATCTATGTAATTCTCAGACTTTTATATTTCATTTACTTTTCGTGATAAAACTCGTTAATAAGATTTGTCTGAATTGTTTGTCTAGCAATCCGAGAAAGCAGGTTTCCTAGACACTCCATCTTTGTTGAATAGGCACGATTCAGCACCTGACTAAGAGGGAGCCGGCTGGAGTGGCAGAGCGGTTCTAGGCGTTACAGTCTGGAACCACGCGACCGGGACGGTCGCAGGATCGAATCCTGCCTCGGGCATGGATGTGTGTGATGTCCTTAGGTTAATTAGGTTTAAGCAGTTCCAAGTTCTAGGGGAATGATGTCCTCAGAAGTTAAGTCCCATAATGCTCAGAGCCATTTAACCATTTGAGTAAGAAGGATTCAACATTTGGCGACGAATTATAAGAAAAACCCAGCGCCTGGCAGCCTCGGATTTTCTTTTGTGTTTTGCTGGTGCCTTAATTCCACTTCGTCTTTTCTTTGCACAGGTGTGTTAGTAAAAACACTATAAGTGACATTGTTAAAGCAATTTAAGAGTGTCACTTATAGTCTTCCTGCTAATCAGTGTTTTCAGGTGGGCCTTCCGGTAAGTTTCTTTGCTTGTAAAATTATTTTTATTGCTTGCTTTGTCTGTTTATCGCATTTATCTCTTCCAAAACGACCAAACCACCTCTCCACCCCCTGCTCAGGTGCCACAGGTGCAAGCGCTAGATGCAACGCAGCTAACACAGTTTCAGTATCGGACCCAGCAAATTGCCTCGCCGCTAAATACTGTGCAGCAGCTCCGGACGACTCAAGCCACCAATACAATGCAAAAAAAGAAGCAGTTTCTGTAGCTCTGAGTGCCAACCGCCTTTTAGCAAGTGTAACGAAAAAGAAGAGGAGTGGATAGAGTGGCTACAACAAGACGAAGCCCACGTAATTGCTCACAATGTACAGGTACTGTGAAACTACATTACTTTTTTTACACTGTAGGAAGTGCAGTTTATCGCCTCATTCATAAGTTTTTCCCTAACGCAACTCCAAGTGAACTTACATACGATCAGACTGTAGATTCGCAAACTAACTGTTATGAAAGACATGTGAATGTAGCTGCAGCTAGGTACCAATTCTTCTGTTGCAAGAAAAGCTCAGAACAAACTTATCGCGTGTATATAACACAATTTCAGGGTATTATGAGAAAATGGAAATTCAAATGTGCTTGTGGAGCTTCATATACAGATGTTATTTTGTGGGATGTGATTGTGTTCAATGTAACTGATATCAAACTTAGAAAACAGATTTCGAAACAGTCCGATCCATCATTTCAACACGTAGTGCAAATACTACATCAGTACAATTCAGGTGCAGTGTTCTAGCAGCCACCAATTTGTCAGTTTGAGTCATACCTTGCATGCGTCCGGCCCAGTAAGCAGTGAAAAGAAGTGCGCACCACGATGTGTAAACGGTTCTCTAAACAGGCGAACACAATTGAGTCACGCCCTTGTTACTTGCTTGTACGTTATGTATAGTTGGAATTATTGTACTGAAGAACATCAATTATTTTGCATGCTGCCCTTTCATTGCGACACATCTGCGTAATTTTGAGAGTTAGATATTGTCATTTACTTTTTGTAACAAAACTCATGAATACGATATGCTTGAACTGTTTGTCTGGCGATCAGAGAAAGCAGGTTTCCTAGACACCCTATCTTTGACGACTAGGTAGGATTAAACACCGACAGATTCGATAATCACAAGGGTGTTACAGAGATGCTTGGTGAACTCAAATTGGAATCACTTCAGGGGAGACGACTTTCTTTTGCGGAGAACTATTGGGAAAACATAGAAATCTTGCATTTGAAGCTGAATGCACAACGATTCTAATGCCAACAACACAGATTTCGAGTAAAGGACCACGAAGAGAAATTAGGGCTCGTACAGATGATATAGTCGTTTTCGCCTCGCTCTGTTTGCTAGTGGGACAGGAAAGGAAACGTCTAATGGTAGTACAAGGTATCCTTCGCCATGCATAGAATGGCGTGCGCTGCATGTATTAGGTATAGAAATCGACGTACGCTTATTTTCAATATTTACCGAAAAAATAAAATGGCTAAGCAATATTCGACGCCCCAATAAGGGAACGTACTTTCGAATGCTTTATAGGCCTTCTACAGCAGAAGCGGAACCTCGTTGATCACGAAGGAAAACTAACTCTACACTTCCCATATATAATCCCGTTAGGATGAATGCTCAACCACAGGGAGCCAAAAACGGGGGCTCCCTGCCGAATTATGAGTTATCTAGTTTCAAATGGCTCCACGAAATTATTTAACACTCAAGACTCTCGGACAGTAGCTGCATGCAGGAAACTCCATTGTCCATTTCCCGCTCTCGTCAATCACTTCACTGCAAAGCATTGCTTCCTGCCAAGGCATTTCTTAACAGGTGCTTGAAAAAACCTCCCCTTCTGTGAAAATCACTCGCCAATGAGCACGGCTTAGCATGCCTCCAATCAACCGATTTAGGAGACTTAGCGAAAGATCGACTCATCACCTCCAGGATGGAGAAAACCCTCTATTAGAAACTGGCCATGGAGATAATAATAATAATGAGGGTATGGCAAAGGGGGCCGGGAGACCCCTCGCCGGGAGGTTCGGCAGCCGCTCAACAAGTCCATTAACGCCGCTACGGCGACTTGCGAGTGAATGTGGACGAAATGATGATGAAAGACATACAACACCCAGTCATCTTGAAGCAAAGAAAAATCCATGACCCGCCGCTAATCGAACCCGGGACCCCACGCGCGGGGAGCGACAATGCTACCGCAAGACCATGAGCCACGGACCCCTTGGAGATTACAATAGCGAACAAGACTACACACAGTCACTGCCATGAAATGATACGTTACGTAGCGAATGACAGACGAGGCAATATCTGTGATTGACGCAGATCTGGTTAATGACTCAATAGCGCTCTCTGACTGGCCAAAACGCTCCCGTTGCAATGGCTGGCGGAGATAACGCGCCACTCATTCGGACGCGCGTGTGGAATTGGAAACAGAGGTGCGTGGCGTCTGCGCGGCTGCTGGTTCGCGGTGCATGCTTCCTGGAACTCGACCTCGTGTCCGAGAGTCATTAGCAGAGGCGCGGAACTAATCGCCGCAGTGCGTTGCCCGCGTGGCTGATCGCCATCGAACCGGTCCGTCGGCGGAGGCGGCTGCGAGGGCGACCTGGGTGGGCTCAGCTCCCAACCGAGCAAGTAAGCACGCCAGCCGCCGGCGCCGCAGCACGCTGCAGCGGCAGTCACCGGGCTGAGGGGCTGCCCCCCAAGCTGTCTCTCACACTGACCAACGGAAGCTGCGCACGGGGTCTCTTCAAAAAAATCCGCGAACTTTTTTCACAACATTTTTCTGCACTTACCTTTTACTCGTTGTGCATGGTCTCCTTCGAAACACTGTCCTCCACAATTGATATACCGCTCCCAACGGCATTTGCACTTGCGGAAGCACTCTTGATACGTCTCTTGCTGAATCGCGCGAAAGGCCGTCTGCGAAATTTGTTTTATATCTCTATCGCTGCAAATCTCCGACCTTTCAGAGCAGTTTTAACCTTTGGAAAGACACAACTAGCCATTAAAATTACTACACTACGAAGATGACATGCTAAAGACGCGAAATTTAACCGATAGGAAGAAGATGCTGTGATATGCAAATGATTAGCTTTTCAGAGCATTCACACAAGGTTGGCGCCGGTGGCGACACCTACTACGTGCAGACATGAGCAAAGTTTCCAAACCGATTTTTCATACACAAACAGCAGTTGAAACGTTTCTGTGCTGTCTCTTGTAAGGAGGAGACATGCGTACCATCATGTTTCCGACTTTGATAAAGGTCGGATTGTAGCCTATCGCGATTGCGGTTTATCGTATCGCGACATTGCTGATCGCGTTGGTCGAGATCCAATGACTGTTAATAGAATATGGAATCGGTGGGTTCAGGAGGGTAATACGGATCGCCGGTAAGGATCCCAACGACCTCGAATCACTAGAAGTCGGGATGACAGGTATCTTATCCGCTTAGCTGTAACGGCTCGTGCAGCCTCGTCTCGATCCCTGAGTCTGCAGATGGGGACGATTGCAAGACTACAACTATCTGCACGAATATTTCGACGACATTTGCAGCAGCATGGACTATCAGACCATGGCTGCGGTTACCCTTGACGCTCCATCAGGGACAGGAGCGCCTACGATGGTGTACTCAACGACGAACCAGGATGCACGAATGGCAAAACGTCATTTTTCGGATGAATCCAGGTTCTGTTTACAGCATCATGATGGTCGCGTCCGTGTTTGGCAACATTGCGGTGGACGCACATTGGAAGCGTGTATTCGTCATCGCCATACTGGCGTATCACCCGGCGTGATGGTATTGGGCGCCATTGGTTACACATCTCTGTCACTTCTTGTTCGCATTGACGGCACTTTGAACAGTGGACGTTACATTTCACATGAGTTACGACCCGTGCCGTACCCATAATTCCATCCCTGCGAAACCCTACATTACAGAAGTATAATGCACGACCGCATAATGCAGGTCCTGTACGGGCCTTTCTGGATACAGAAAACGTTCGACTGCTGCCCTGGCCAGCATATTCTACAGATTTCTCACCAATTGAAAACATCTGGTCAGTGATGGCCGAGCAACTGGCTCGTCACAATACGCCAGTCACTACTCTTGATGAACTGTGGTATCCTGTTGAAGCTGCATGGGCAGCTATACCTGTACACGCCATCCAAGCTGTGTTTGATTCAATGCCCAGGCGTATCAAGGCCGTTTTTACGGCCGGAGGTGGTTGTTCTGGGTACTGATTTCTTAGGATGTATGCACCCAAATTGCGCGAAAATGTAATCACATGTCAGTTCTAGGATAATATATTTGTCCAATGAATACTCATTTATTATGTGCATTTCTTCGTGGTGTAGCAATTTTAATTGCCAGTACTGTAAAAGAAGGACGCAGGGTCCAGGTCTGAAGTAGCTCAGTGATTCTGTTTTTTGAGAAATAGTCACACATCAACAGGGATGAATCTGCTGTTGTGGTATAGTCCGTGCAAGAGCCATGCATTGCTTCGCCACATTTCAGGGCATTTCCTCCTCACATTTTCTCGCAGGCTTCGCATCACGTCCCTATAGTAACATCGATTAACAGTTTGACCCAGTGGCACGGATTCATGAACTAATCCTCCTACGCGAAAGAAAACTACCAGCATGGCTTTGACATTTGACCTGAACTGACGAGCTTTGTTTTGTCTTGAAGAATCTTTCCTGACCACTGTGAAGACTGAACCTTTGTCTCAACATCGTAACTGTAGACCCACTTCTCATCACTTGTTATGATTCTGTTAAGGATCAACTCGTTCTTATTTGCGTAATCCGAAGCCCCTTCGCCGATTCGGAGGCGAAGGCCTTTCTGGACATGAGTTATGTGCCGTTGGAAGAACGTGGCGGCAACACGATGCATTCAAAGATGCTGTGCCAGGATATCATGACATGATCCGATTGAAATGTTGCGTTGTTCTGCATTCTCTCGGACAGTCAGTCCTTTACTGACGTGCACTATTTCGTTGACGTTCCTGTCATGAGCGTCGTCGGCATCCTGAACCAGGGTCAGCATTAAACTTGCGTCCGGCCATTTTTAAACCGTGTGAACCATTCGTAACACCGAGTATCAATTAAACACTCATCACCGTAGGCTTCCTTCATCATTTGGTGGGTCTCTGTAAAGATGTAAAGATTTTCTTGAGTTTCAGGCAAAATTTAAAGCAGACACTTTGCTCCTCGAACTCTTCCATCTCGAAATTAGCAAACAGTAGGGCACAATTTTCTAATCAATTCAGCAGTGAACAATCACTAACAAATGTTCAAATGTGTGTAAATCTTATGGGACTTAGCTACTGAGGTCATCAGTCCCTAAACTTACACGCAACTTAACCTAAATTATCCTAAGGACAAACACACCCACCCATGCCCGAGGTGGGACTCGAACCTCCGCCGGGACTAAGTCCCATAGTTCTCAGAGCCATTTGAACCATTTTGTCTCTTTAAATGACGCGGGGACCAGCCGCACAGTCCTTCTCTACAGCGCCTGAGACGCTCGGCTAATCGCGCGCTGTAATCTCTAACAGACAACCTACATTTCCTAATGAAGAAAGTATGGTAGCAAGTGAGGAAGAACACTTGGCAAAATGTAGGTAGAGATACAACATTGGCACAACTATACAAAAACGAGTAGTAATTTGAAGCAGTTACCAAAAATCTTGAAAAGTGCGAGACCGATTTACGTCAAATTTTTACACCATATCCTAGTATACATTTGGATACGTATGTTAGCAAATATCTCGATAAGTTCCTGACTGATTTATTTCCTGTTTTTACACGATGTTGTAATAAAATTTGCGACGGACATAGGCTACATATCTTTTGTAATTGGGAAAAGTTATTAGCAAATATCTCCCAAAATCATTCACGAATCTGTTTCATTTTTACTGGATGCCTTGGTAAACATTCGGACCAACATTTTCGGTATATTTATAATTATGTGTAGTATATTAGCAAATACTTAACATATGAAAGGAAAACGTTGTAACCAAAAGTCTCCAAATGTTCTTGAACGTTTTGTTTCAGTCTGTTGTTCGATTCTCCACTAATACTCAGACGGACGTAAGCTATATCTTAAACAGTGATGTATAGTGCAGTGGACACAGTATGTAATGGGGCGATCACTCTGTTGTAGAAATAATTCTAAAGCCAAGATCGCTTAAATATTGTTTACGGGATAACCGGTTTTAGCACATTAAAGGTGCCGTCATCGGATCTGATTGTAGATTTGGATATAACGATACATGATCCGATGATGGCACCTTCAGTGTGTTGGAACCGGTTATCCAGTAAACAGTATTTAAGCGATCTTGGCATTTGAATTATTTCTAGTAATCTATAAATATCTGTCATAAAAGCTATGGCGACAAAGAAAACGAAACCGCAAATTTTTACAGCAGAGCATATTCTTTCTTGCTGCCAGTTTTGACTTTGGAAATTTGTGGTAAGGTCAGGCCAACTTAACTAACTTATACTAAGGACAAAACACACACACACACAACCATGCCCGAGTGAGGATTCGAACCTCCGACGGAGGGAGCCGCGCGGACCATGACAAGGCACTTAAGACCTATCGGCTACCCTGCGCGGCTTGACTTAGTTATCATGGCGTTTAAACTAGTAGACAAATTGTTTCTACCACATTTATATTCTTTCCCTTCATACTTAATTTTAAACAAAAATTTTGTACACAATACTATGCTGTTTTCTTTTCATCATCACAGATTTAAGAGAAATGAGGAATATTGTATTTATAACTTATCGACACACTAAGCAGATTCAGAAGGATGTAGGTTGCAGTAGGTACTTGGAGATGAAGCAGCTTGCACAGGATAGAATAGCATGGAGAGCTGCATCAAACCAGTCTCAGGACTCAAGACAACAACAACAACAACTTATCGACTTACGATTAGGAAACTACTATGGAATCTGAATCATCTGAAAATTTTGAGTCGTACCCGCTCACAGATTAAAACAACCAGAAATACTGTCCTTGTAGCTGCTATCATCACAGATCTAGCAGATGGGTAGGTCTCTCCAGTGCCCCTTATATTAATGAGCTTAATCGATTTAAACTTTCATTCTAAGTGAGACCTTTTCCCAGCCATGGGTTCGTTTGTAGTAATAACAAGCAAAGCTCAATGAAACAGAGAGAGGGGGAAGAGGAGATGGACAGAGTGGGGGAGAGAGGAAGTGGACGGAGTGAGTGGGGAGGAGATCGACAAAGAGAGGAGCGAGGAGGTGATGGAGAGAAATTGGGGTGGAGCAGACCCGTGAGAGAGGGAGAACGAGGAGATGGACAAAGAAAGGGAGAAAAGGATATGAGCAAGAGAGGGGTGGAGGAGTGAGATGAGGACCTATGTACAATTACCAAACGTACACTCCTGGAAATGGAAAAAAGAACACATTGACACCGGTGTGTCAGACCCACCATACTTGCTCCGGACACTGCGAGAGGGCTGTACAAGCAATGATCACACGCACGGCACAGCGGACACACCAGGAAGCGCGGTGTTGGCCGTCGAATGGCGCTAGCTGCGCAGCATTTGTGCACCGCCGCCGTCAGTGTCAGCCAGTTTGCCGTGGCATACGGAGCTCCATCGCACTCTTTAACACTGGTAGCATGCCGCGACAGCGTGGACGTGAACCGTATGTGCAGTTGACGGACTTTGAGCGACGGCGTATAGTGGGCATGCGGGAGGCCGGGGTGGACATATCGCCGAATTGCTCAACGCGTGGGGCGTGAGGCCTCCACAGTACATCGATGTTGTCGCCAGTGGTCGGCGGAAGGTGCACGTGCCCGTCGACCTGGGGCCGGACCGCAGCGACGCACGGATTCACGCCAAGACCGTAGGATCCTACGCAGTGCCATAGGGGACCGCACCGCCCCTTCCCAGCAAATTAGGGACACTGTTGCTCCTGGGGTATCGGCGAGGACCATTCGCAACCGTCTCCATGAAGCTGGGCTACGGTCCCGCACACCGTTAGGCCGTCTTCCGCTGACGCCCCAACATCGTGCAGCCCGCCTCCAGTGGTGTCGCGACAGGCGTCAATGGAGGGACGAATGGAGACGTGTCGTCTTCAGCGATGAGAGTCGCTTCTGCCTTGGTGCCAATGATAGTCGTATGCGTGTCTGGCGCCGTGCAGGTGAGTGCCACAATCAGGACTGCATACGACCGAGGCACACAGGGCCAACACCCGGCGTCATGGTGTTGGGAGCGATCTCCTACACTGGCCGTACACCTCTGGTGATCGTCGAGGGGACACTGAATAGTGCACGGTACATCCAAACCGTCATCGAACCAATCGTTCTACCATTCCTAGACCGGCAAGGGAACTTGCTGTTCCAACAGGACAATGCACGTCCGCATGTATCCCATGCCACCCAACGTGCTCTAGAAGGTGTAAGTCAACTACCCTGGGCAGCAAGATCTCGGGATCTGTCCCCCATTGAGCATGTTTGGGACTGGATGAAGCGTCGTCTCACGCGGTCTGCACGTCCAGCACGAACGCTGGTCCAACTGAGGCGCCAGGTGGAAATGGCATGGCAAGCCGTTCCACAGGACTACATCCAGCATCTCTACGATCGTCTCCACGGGAGAATAGCATCCTGCATTGCTGCGAAAGGTGGATATACACTGTACTAGTGCCGACATTGTGCATGCTCTGTTGCCTGTGCCTATGTGCCTGTGGTTCTGTCAGTGTGATCATGTGATGTATCTGACCCTAGGAATGTGTCAATAAAGTTTACCCTTCCTGGGACAATGAATTCACGGTGTTCTTATTTTAGTTTCCAGGAGTGTATAAACACACAAACTATCCTCATACATTCAAAGAAAACAGCAACGAAGGTGTTAGATATTTTCTAAACTGAATTCAAAAATATTCGACCCATTGAAATAGGTCAGATATTCCTAGTACTCAGCATTTTGAATGTGACGTGAGTGTTTCTCTTCTGTACAAACAATTGTATCTTGTTTATTTCAAATAGAAGAATGTCAGTCTTGTTGTAGAAGGGAAGGTCAGAAAGATGTTTGGTACTGAATTAAATATATTCCCAAGGTTAGACATGTATCATAAGTGTGTCTCCCATGCGAAACAGTTAGATGATACAAAATTTTTCTTTGCTTCTGAAGAAGAAATCGAGGAAATTGATGTATGAGATGACCACGAAAAAAAGCAGAATTGGGATAACATAAAATTAAAAAAAATAGGTGAACTGGGAAAGAAAGACAGCAACGTTCATATTGTCGTCATCTGCCTGCAGCAGACCTTATCTGCACCCAAGCAATCGGTAGGGAGACCTACTGTAGGAAGATCTGGACTTACCACTTAGGGATCCATGACTGCTTTACTGGCATAGCTCACATGTTTCTTTGGAGCGAAGATCAAGCCAGGCTGATGATTGGGAAGCTGCATTTTGAAATATTTGGAAGTTGCTAGTCCATTAGCTCAAAATTTACACGTTATTGCTGACAACCGCAAAGGCCAAAATATGAATTGGACTACCGTGGAATCAGAGACGTCCCTCGTAGAATGCGAAAGATTCAAAGCTATTACACATTGGTTTCCCCAGATAGGACACACAAGGCTACCATGTGAAAAAGATTTTGTTCGAATAGAGAATCATGTTATGCATGCCAGGAATATTTATGATACTGACGACTGGGCCAGTATTATTCCAGAATTATCAATCTAACCACCAATTGTGGTAATGAAAACGAGGAAAGAGGACTTCAAGTATATGTGGAGTCTGTATTGTTGGAAAGAAATCTGACGTTTCTTTTTCACAAGCAAGATTCAAATTCGAGGAACAGGATCCATTCCTAATAAACGTTACCCACAATTATGGTGACACTAACGAAGTGAAGTGAATGTTAGGCACGTAGGTCGAACATCTGCTTTAAGTCCGTTCAGTCTTTCAGGAAAATACAGCACCATATACAATATCAATTAAATAAGTTGAAAGATATAAAATTTCTTTTTAACTACATTCCAAATACAGATCAACATTATTTCCAGTCTCTTGAAAATGCCGGCAGTGTTGGGTCAAGAGTTGACGATTTGGAATGAGAAAATCTTTTTGAACTAAATTCCAAATCTATCATTGTCTAAAATATAAGTAAAATATGTGTGTAAAATTGTTGTTAAACATACAGTATAACGTAAAATTGAATTTTCCAAATGCAATTTCCTGTTTATATTGCCCATTAATATTAAATAAAAAGTCATCAGACATAATCACAGTTTACCCCGAGTGACCATAAAATACACTGAAGAGCCGAAAAGCACTGGTACACCTACGTAATATAGTGGAGGCTCCCGCGAGCATGCAGAAGTGCCGCAACACGACGCGGCATGGACTCAACTAATATCTGTAGTAGTGCTGGAGGAAAATGACACCATGAAAACTGCAGGGCTGTCCATAAATCCGGAAGAGTACGAAGGGGTGGAGATCTCTTCTCAACAGCACGTTGCAAGCCATCCCAGATTTGCTCAATAACGTTCATGCCTGAGGAGTTTGGTGGTTTAAACTCAGAAGAGTGTCACTGGAGCCACTCTGTAGTAGTTCTGAACGTGTCCTGCTGGAATTGCGCGAGTCCGTCGGAATGCCCAGTGGTCATGAATGGATTCAGGTGGCCAGACATGATGCTTAAGTATGTGTCACCTGTCGTATCTCGACGTTTCAGGATTTCCATATCATTCTAACGACACACGCCCCACATTATTACAGAGCCTCCACCAGCATGAACAGTCTCCTGCTAACATGCAGGGTCCTTGGACTCAAGAGGATGTTTGCATGCCCGTACGAGTCCATCCGCTCGACACAATTTGAAACGAGACTCGTCCAACCAGCCAACATGTTTCCAGTCATCAACAGCCCATTGTCGGTGTTGACGGACACAGGCGAGGTTTAGGTGGGCCCACGCCTCCGGAAGCCCATGTCGACGATCTTTCGCTGAATGCTTGGCACGCTGATTTTTGTTCGTGGTCCAACACTGAAATCTGCAGCAATTTGCGGAAGGATTGCACTTCTGTCACACTGAACGATTCTGTTCAGTCGTAGGTGGCCCCATTCTTGCAGGATGTTTTTCCGGCAGCAGCGATGTCGGAGATTTCATGTTTTACTTGATTAGTGATATTCACGGTACATTCGTGAAATAGTCGTACGGGAAAATCCCCACTTCATCGCAACCTGGGAGATGCTATGTCCCATCGCTCGTGCCCGGACCGTAACGTTCCTGCTAAACTTAAATCTTAATAACCTGCCATTGTAACATCAGTAACCCATCTAACAACTGCGTCAGACACTTGCTGTCTTGTATAGGTGTTGCCGACAGCAGCGCCGTTTTCTGTCTGTTAACATATTTCTGTATTTGAATACGCATGTCTATACGAGTTGCTTTGGCCCTTCAGTGTATAATAACGTATCAAAATAGCTACTTGACATTGAATATGTTAACTTAGATAGAATATTCATTAGATAATAATGCAAGATATACTTGGTATGAATATTTAAGACTAAATGCTCAAATCTTGATTTATGGATTTTCTAGAATACTGAAAATGCTCTCCTGAAAGTACTTGGTTTTGTGACTTGTGACTATCTCTGGCTGAATCTTGAATTATTAGGTGTCAAGAGTGTGCCTATCATAATAAAAATAGACATCTACAAAAATATATCTTTCTCGTGCTTGAAATATGACAGTAATTATCTTTATTTCAGAGGTATAAGGTGCAATTATTCATATATGAGAATAAATTGAAGCTTATGGCCTTGAACCATTAACATTCGGCTGTTTCTACGTATTTTATATCATGATAAATCACGTCTCTCGATAATTTAATAATGATTCGAACGCAAAAATTTAATAACTATCTCGTTAATTAAGAAGAAAATTAATTGAAAACAAACTTTACTCCTACGCCTGCTTTCTCGCTGCTTGGGGTGCTATTGTTGTTCAAACTGTCAAATGGTAACAATTTTATCAACAGTCGTGACTGAATATGCCAGATTATGATTAAAAGTTGTCTATTATTTAGGTGTCTCATTCCATTTTTATTCACTTTCTTTTTCTAAAATTTAAATAAATATTTCAAAATGATTTTTATGTTTCAAATCGGTCTTAAAATTTTAGCTAAGAAAAAACAATAAATAGCACGTGAAATACATAAATATGGGACAACCTTTGCTGCCGTTAACAAAAAAATTCAGGCTTATATGATTTACAGTTCCTATATCCGACCTTCAGAGGTACGATTTACTCTGTAAAAATGAAGAATCATTAGAGCGAGAACTGTCACTTTATCTGTCAAAAATAGTATTATATACAGACGAAATTACGTGAATCATACAACTTGTCACCGGACCAATATCCTCTCCAAGACGTGTTAAGAACGTCACTCCTCCTTCATCTACATCTACATGGATACTCTGTCAATCACGATTAAGTGCTTGGCAGAGGGTTCATCGAGCCACAAAAAATGGCTCTGAGCATTATGGGACTTAACATCTGTGGTCATCAGTCCCCTAGAACTTAGAACTACTTAAACCTAAATAACCTAAGGACATCACACACATCTATGCACGAGGCAGGATTCGAACCTGCGACCGTAGCTGACACGCAGTTCCAGACTGAAGCGCCTAGAACCGCTCGGCCACACCGGCCGGCCATCGAGCCACCTTCAGAATAATTCTCTATTATTCTAATGTCCAACAGCACGCGGAGAAAACAAACAGCTACATCTTTCCGAGAGTGCTCTGATTTCCCTTACTTTATTATGATGATCATTTCTCCCTATGTAGGCCGTCGTCAACAAAATGGGAAAATACCATTCGGAGGAGAAAGTTGGTGATTGAAATTTCGTGATAAGGTTCGGCCACAACGAAAACCGCCTTTGTTTTAATGGTCCATCCCAAATCCTGCATCATGTCCATGACACTCTCTCCCCTACCTGGTAAGGATCCCGCACCACGCAGCAGTACTCCAGAAGAGGACGGACAAACGTAGTGCAGGCAGTCTCTTTAGTAGATCCGTTACATTTTCTAAGTGTCCCGCCAATAAAACGCAGTCTTTGGTTTGCTGCCCCACACTGTTTTCTATGTGCTCTTTCCAGTTTAAGTTTCTCGTCATTGTAATTCCTAGGTATTGAGTAGAAACTGCGTCCTTTATGTTTGTCTGATTTATCGTGTAACCGAAGTTAAACGGATCCCTTTTAGCACTCATGTGAATGAGCTCACACTTTTCTTTATTTAAAGTTAACTGCCTATTTTTGCATCACACTGGTATCCTTTCTAAATGATTTTTCGATTTGTTTTGATCTTCTGATGGCTTTACTAGACGATAAACCACAGCATTATCTGCCAGCAACCGAAGACAGCCGCTCAGATTTCTCCTATATAGTTTACACAGGTAAGGGGCAGCAGAAGGTCTATAACACTATATAGATAAGGAACAGCACAGAGCCAATAACACTACTTTGGGAAACGCCTGAAATCACTTCTGTTTTACTGAAAGACTTACCGTCAACTACTATAAAGTGTTACCTTCTGACAGAAAATCACGAATCCCTTCACATAGCTGACAATATATTCCACAAGGACGCAATTTCACTACAAGCTGTTTGTATGGTACAGTGTCTGAAACCTTCTGGAAGTCTAGAAATGCGGAATGAATCTGAGATCCCTTGTCAGTAGGCCTCATAGATGTGAGTAAAATTGTCAAACCTTTTATGTGGAACGTTAATTGTAACATCAACAGGTACAATCAACAGTGGCATATTAGGCGAAACAAGGGTGTAGCGGTAAATACGACCAGCTCAAGACGAATTAAATATTTTGCTGCCTTCTAGTTATCAATTTAAATGGAAATATCGTATTTTGACCTTATATATGTTGCGAGCCAAGCACAGAAGGAAATGTAGGTAACTGAAATCCTGCATTAACTATCTACTGCCTAAAACTTTTAGGGTAAAAATTATACAGATAGTAGAGTATCGTAAACCTAGTATTTTGACATAATGAACTAGTGGGCGAAAGTGAAGAAGTAGAGTGTTCAGGACATACAGGGTGTCCATAGAGTCCCGCCATCATTTTCAAAAATCGTAATTTGGGAACTGTTAAAGACAGAACAGTGTGGAGTCTTGTAAAAAGCTTACCATCTCCCGAAGTTTTTTCTGATATGCCAAGATTTCGTAGTGTTCTCCACTCGTCTCTCGTAGAATATCAGGGGAATATTCCAGTTCCGCTCGTGTACAGCGTTATAGCATCAACAGTTCCTATTGATTTGTTGATTCGAGCACGAACGGAAGCAATGTCATCGACTAGTGTTGTGTACACGCGATCGTTGACGTAACACCACAGAAGGAAGTCTAATGGCGTGACATCGCGAGAGCGCCGGGGTCATGCGATGGGACCATCACGATACAGTGTATCGTGAAATACGTCACGGTAATTCCAAAAGCCAAAGTTTATATAATCAGTAGTGCCCCAAACTTGTGCATTAACCGGTCAGAGGGATTTTACTCTTTGTTATAATCCGTTGTTCTATGTCGCGAAACGAAAATTTTTCATGGTTATTCTGTAAAGTGTAAAGAAAAACAAACTGTCTACCTTGTACTTCGTGTGGCAATTTAAAGTACTTTTAATTTTCGAGTTTTAATTTCATGATCAGAAAGGCTTTTTTTATATAATTTGGTAATAATTGGTGGTCTATGGTCAGTCGTTACAGAATCTTATATTCAGACCAAAGAGCATGACACAGAATTGCTGATCATCAGTAAAGAAATCTAATTTCCAATTAACTTCAATTACAATTTAGTTGATTTACTGAAGGGACTGCTGACTAATATCAACTGATTCATTTTTCCAGTGAAAGGTTATAGTAGCTATTATCAGGCAGATTAGACTGCATAATAGACTATGCTATTAATCACTCAGATCAATATTACTTAGAAGAGGGATGTTTTAACGATACATCCACCTCTCACAAAAAGTGCCGTTTAGCATATCCCACTCGTTCTAACTCCAGTATGATCACACACCATCATGTTCGAACACAATTGATAGTTGCCAGTCTTCTTTATGTATTAGCAGGATCTGTTCGAGCATGGCCAAGTCAACATTTCCCGTTATAGCTTTTGAACCACCTCAGTATGCTTGGTTTTTCCGGTGGTGCTCTTCCACACAGTCTTCGATATTTCCCCACTATCGATGACGCAGACGTGAATTCTGCGTAACAGATAACTCATTGCAACTACTCCTAGACTGTCACCATTTTGATGCACTCTAAGTCAAATTTACAAGAATGAACAAAGGAAAACAAAACATCTTTGAGTGGTGATAAACGTTTAACGAGAAACCAACTGCTACAACTATAATAGTTTACAAATTATTAATTTTCCAAGCGATGAAGCAACTTTATGGACAACCTACATTATCTCGACAGCAACGAGGTAAGCTCGCAGCCACTGGCCATGAAAGCGGCGAAAAAAATTATCAAAATGCCACAAAGTGGACTACATTCTACGAGATTCATGAGATTAGCAGTTCAGCGAAACAGCAAAAAGTACGTAGGAGAAATGCCATCTTATTGTTGTACACGAGGAAAAATTAAACAGCAGATTTCTTATTCAGATATCTCATTTAAATGTTGAGTAAAACGTTCTTGTGTTTCTAGCCCCGTCAAATGATTTGAATCACACAGCCTTTCGGCCAAGCACTCTTCGGCCTTTGGAAAGTGGTATGACGGCCAGTGAGTTTCTGGTGCGCCATTATACGCGGTACCTGCCGATTGTGACGTCAATGGTGCCCGCGGCATGGGCTTGCATTGACTCAGCGTTCTATATGCACGATTTAACTTCCTGATAGCCAGGTCCCACGCAGCGCTGAACTGCGGGCCACCGTCCTATTAACAGTGTTTCCATCGGCTTTTATTTCAATGGCTCCTGTAATTACACGGTACCAGAAGCCGTTATTGCGAGCCACGACAGAGGTTTCGTCCAATTTGAACCTGTGACGGTTTTCCAAAGCATGTCCAGCTAAAGCAGATTTCTCGGGGTAGCGTAGGCGACGAAACCTCTCACACTCCTGCCCGCGATGTTCTATACTGCGACCTGTTTGTTCGACGTAAGACTGGCAACATTCGCAAGGTGTCTTGTACAATATAGATGTTCAGAGACTTGCTGCAACTACTAACGCCTGTAGTTCGATTTGATCTTCTGCATTTTCAGCAGGCAACTTATTTTGTCCGACGTGGAACCACAGAATGGCATATTGATGACGTCATCCAAGATGGCGTCCGTGACGTCAGTTGATGACGTCATCCAAGATGACGCAAGTACCGTTATCCAAGACGGTGGCAAAGTGCCACGCCCACCTACCACACTCCCTGGTGGGAGGTTCAAATTCCATCAGGACAATGCAAGCTCTACTTGACGGTATGTAGGCTACACGGCAATATATTGATGGGCCGCAGGTCGGTTTCACGTTCTAATATTGAAGCTCATGTCCCTGGTGGGAGAGCAGTATAATTGAGTAGGAGTCTATCCGTATTTGACGATATGTAGAGTGGTTTGTAAGATTTAATTGTCGGTGCAATATAACGATCAGTGTAAAATAGTTTTTTTTTTGCCACTGGAAGTCTGACCTGCAAAAAGCAAAAAAAAAAAAAAGTCGAACGGTGCTTCCACACCGGCGGCATCAGTAATTCGGCAGTTAAATTCGATAAGAGTCAATCATAATGCTCGATATTTTCACAAGACATCCTCTGTGTAGAGACATAGAAGAGTCTACAAACTGATTCGAAAAAAATGGAAAGTTCTGAGACAACAAATGTTCAAAGACAAGTTGAAGCATACCATCCAACTCTGGTCTGGATGCTATCACTCAGCTGCCACTGTGTGGTATTAGGAAATCTCCAGACCTGTAGCTGTATGATACCGAAAATTCATGACATTTTTTTTCTCTTCTGTACAACAGTGCTTCGAATTCTGTTTGCTTAATTGATCAGAACCGCCCCTGCCCCCCCCCCCCCCCCCTCCGTCTGTGATTAAACAGTGGTCTTTTTCCAAACAAGGAGAATGCTTTTATGATTAAGGGTGTTTTCCCAAGCGTGCATAGGCTTTTAGCTGTGTGAACGTTTAACGTTTCTGAGAGGTACATTGATAGCAGGACAAACATTCCACCACGAAACGTGAGCCACGCTGGGTACACAGGCATGGCTAGAGACAGCTCGCATGTTCCGTTAGGAATGCGAGGAACAAAGGACCCTGTAATATTCATGTAACGATCTCTTCAGTGTCAGTGAGGGTGATATGCTAGGCAATTAGGTTTTCGCTGGCTTGCAGGTAGAGAGAGGGTTCACATGCACACATCCCAGAGGATGACTTGGTGCATATTTAGATAGACAGACACGAGGAGTTAGTATAACACACAATCACACACTGGCTCGCCCGCATCTCGTGGTCGTGCGGTAGCGTTCTCGCTTCCCACGCCTGGGTTCCCGGGTTCGATTACCGGCGGGGTCAGGGATTTTCTCTGCCTCGTGATGGCTGGGTGTTGTCTGATGTCCTTAGGTTAGTTAGGTTTAAGTAGTTCTAAGTTCTAGGGGACTGATGACTATAGATGTTTAGTCCCATAGTGCTCATAGCTATTTGAACCATTTTGAACACACTGGCTCGCACTGGTTGGCCCTGACAGCTGCGGTTGATGATAGTTCAGTATCGTTTTTTTACATGCACTGAGTGTTTGTGCAGTGGATTCTTTCCCTGCTGTTTAAGCGCTCTGCGCGGTCGACATGCACTATGGTTTGAGGATTTAGTAGTTGTTTTGGTGTTTGCTGTATTATTTTGTGAACGGGTGTGCGGTACATGAGTTTGAAAGTTGACTATTAGTAAGCATGTTTGGGGAGCTTTTTAGATGGAGTCAGCACACACGGCCCATCTTGGAGCATCTGCACTTCGTAAATAGGTCTTCACTCCCATTCGGTCGCATCATCAATCATGCCTAGGCGATCACATATTTCAAGAGAAATTTCTCAGGAATCAAGTATGAAAGTGATGTCTCTGCCTCATCCATGCGGGACCAAAATGAGCACCTGTGTGTGTGGTTGCGCAGCTGAAGACCGTGTTATTTCGCGTGCTGTCAGTAGCTTCCTGTGCGGTCTAGTGGAGAGGGGGAACGGCAGGCGATGTCTGCATATGTTGTTTGCGTGTCTGTTGCATTATTTTGTATGTGGGTCTTTGGGCTGTGATATGCATCATTTGGACAGTTTAAAATTGATTTTGTGCCTCCACATCTGTGTACTACATTACTTAGGAGGTGTTTGCTTGTCTGTACTGAAATTGTTTCGCTACATTATGAGCTGTTAGTGTGTCTGCACAGTGTTATTTGGGAGTAGTTTACAGATCTGTGGGCTGTGTGGAGTGACCCCAGGCATGTCAGAGTTTGTGTTTTGCCAGCGCCCTCTGGTGACAGTACTGTGTACTAGGCCAGTTGGACTCTGACCCTTGTGGCGAACACACCAGATGGCGGTAGTGGCTCAAATTGTTTAAATAACTGGTGCATGATTTCTGCAGTTGGTGATTAGCAAGCATGTTTGCAGAGTCGTTTAGTGGTCTGTATGTCTGTAGGCTGTGTGGCATGACCCCAATAATGCCAGAGCATGTGTTTTGTATCAGTGTAATAAATATACACCATCATTAAATAAATTGTCCGAAAATAAATAAAGTGCACTCCTTCCTCTCTCCAGCAGCCCAGCACTGGTCGAGTCCTTTCCTGGGAATCCCTAGGAGAAGGTGGCGGTTGAGTGACTTAGGTTAGTGGGGCTATCCTGAGTGACCTATCCTCCCACGATTTTCTTAGGTTAGTAGAGATAACTGTGGTGTGATGCATTATCCTGTTGGAACTTCCCGCCATTTTTCTGGGGGAGGGGAGGGGAGGGGGGGGTTAAGGTTAGAGGAGGTAGTTCAAGTGACCTATCTTCCCAGCCTGTTCTTAGGTTAGTACAGTTTGAATTGTCCTGATGGAATTTGAACTTCCCACCAGGGGGGCGTGACAGGGGGGTGTGGCACTTTCCTGCCATCAGTTGATGACGTCATCGCCACCATTTTGGGTAACAGTACTTTGGCATAAGAAGTAGGTTGTCCCAACACTACTGGCCTTCTGTCCTCCTCCCAACTAAGACATCCAGGAATGGTAGCTTGCCATCCTTCTCCATCTGGACGGAAAATTTAATGTTGATGTGGACACCATTTATGTGGTCCACGAACTGCTGCAGTGTGTTTTCACCGTGAGGTTGTATCAGGAATGTGTCATTAACGTATCTTAGGAAGCAAGACAGCAAATCGGTACATACTGATACACCATGTGTATGGTGTCCCTTCCCAGTGTGACTGTATCTTTACAGACCAAAGAATTTGCAAAGTTGCAGAGTATTGTACCGAACACAAGAGACACATGAAACAAAGGGAGCTCGACAAGTCAGACACAGATGAGCATTGCCTGGAAATCGGACACAAAATACAGTTTGAGAACACAAGAGGCTTGTAACTTCCTGGCAGATTAAAACTATGTGCCGGAACGAGACTCAAACTCGGGACCTTTGCCCTTCGCGGGAAAGTGCTCTACCATCTTAGCTACCCAAGCATGACTCACGCCCTGTCCTCACAGCTTCACTTCTGCCAGTACCTCTTCTCCTACCTTCCAAACTTTACAGAAGCTCTCCTGCGAACCTTGCAGAACTAGCACTCTTGAAAGAAAGGCTATTGCGGAGACATGGCTTATCCACAGCCTCGGGGATGTTTCCAGAATGAGAATTTCACTCTGTAGCGGAGTGTGCGCTGATTGAAACTCCCTGGCAGATTAAGTCTTGGCTCATACGTCAAAGCACTGGGATTCCGATGTAAAAGAGGCCGCTGAGGTTAGAATGAACAGCGACAACTTTGAAAGAGACCAGGGGCATATACTGAGTAGGGCATGGTTGAGAGCTCTGAATGTCGGAAAATAGCAACAACGGATGGTTAGCACTTGCGGGGAGGCGGAAGCGGCAGTTTCAAATGCTGTGACAGCCCCTCGCGCCGAAGCGGACAAAAAAGAGAGGTTGTATCACGTACTGTGCCCTGACGTCTCTGGTTGGGTGCGAGTAACTATTTCAGAACAGTTTAATAATTGCTGACTGCTCTGTTAAGTACATGTAAGCTGTCGATAGCACAAGAGAAATTTCAGACCATTACTGGGCACTTCTCCAATTAAGTATTGAATTCCCATGCGCGAAACCTGGAGCCAAGAGTTCACGAAGTATGGCGGACTAATGTGACCTCACAAGTTTATTGTAGGGCCCGTATCTCTCTTTGGCCCCACCTCGCGCCACCTGGCGTCACTTGGTTCAGCAGCGGGCTGGGATTGCTATGAGCTGCCCAACTCACCTTCCGTGCATGCTTCGTTTCGACCCTCTCTGATTGGTGCCATCGGCCATAATCGTGGATATATAATCGGAAAATCGTGCCAGCCCTGGCGCCGAGTCAGTAATGTTGAAGCCCTCACCAGTGTTTACTTGCGAGTACGTGCACTTCGTTCGTTAGTCATGAGTTCTGCTCAGCATTGTTTAGTAGTAGTGTCTGAGTCGACAGTGATTAGACGTTGTCTTCTAAACCATCGTTGTTTTTCGTATCTGTCTAATGGGGATTTATAGGCTATAGGCGTGAGTATACTGTGTCTGCCAGGACATGGCTATTTCAGTCGGGTCGAGGCAAAGCGTGATTAGGGCCAAGGACAGGAATCCGCAGGTAGGAGACTCTTCCACCGCCCCTTCGCGCGGCAGTGTGACATCAAGCGTTGGACGGACGTCCCAAGGAGCTGCCGGAGGGGCCAGTACTGACACCAGTAAATGGGCTAACGACCGAGCTACCCTCCCACCCGCCACGAGTCACCGGTAACTACTGACAGTGATACCGATTCATGTTAACTCTGTCCACAGCCTCATAAGAGGGGCCGATCTTAATTGTCGTCATCCGATGATTCCAACGACCACTTGGTCATAGATCTCCAACCCAATGATGTTCAAACTATGCCGGCATCCAATTCTGATACAACCGACCACTTGGACCCCCGGACGGGTGCTGTTCCGTTGAAACGTCCCCTTTGTAAAATTTATACACTACTGTGCTTAAACTGACACACAATAGTTTTGAGCGCCACGCAATCTGAGTTTCAATAAGCCCTACAAGAGAATGGCCCTGACTAACATTAACCTATATGTTTCCCAAATCACTTACTTCACAAAAATCTTCGTTACTCGAACTACTGCAATACAGGGAGCGCCACTACTGCCAGCTAACTAAAAGATTCAAACTACAGAAGTCACTAACTACTGATAGGCACAGTTAGCAAATGAAAGATTTTAATAGAGAACAAACAATGTATTTACCTTTATAGTCATAATATATATATCAGTTCATGACACCAATTCTTACAAATTTCAAAACTCCGCCATCTCTCTCCCCACGTCCACCACTGCTGGCGGCTGACCTCCAACTGCCCAACGCTACGCGCTGTTAGCATCCAGCTGCCGCGGCCCAACACTACAATGGCGAGTATTACAACAATGCCAACCAGCCACAGGCTGCACACAGCACAGCCAGGGATTTTCATACAGAGCGCTACGTGGCGGCGCCGTGACCAATAAAAAACTTAAAACAGCCTACTTACATAGCCCCCATGCTCCCCACAAAAAAATTTACAAATTGTTTTGGGCAGTGGCCAATACAGCTTTGAAATTTTTTTCATAATTACAATAACAAAGAAATGAAATGCACACACTTATCGATACAATGTTGGTCAAAAGCTAAAATTTTCTCACAGTCCATAAAGACAGTCATGATCATTCATCAAAGTAAAATTGCAGTGTTTTTCTCAAAGTCTGAGTAGTAAAAGAAAATGCACACGGAAGTAGTGGATTTCTAAGCAGTCTTGAAGAATTAGTGTTGTCCTTCCAACGAAAGACAGTGCTGACTCTTGACATGCAGACAGGTAATAGGCCACAGCAGAGTCAGTCGACGTTGAAGACTATCGGTAGGTAGGTCATCACAGAGCAGACCCACTGTAGTCCTGGTAGAGATTACTATTGGTGGGCCACCAGAGGTGCAGACCCACTGCAGTCCTTGTAGAAATAATGGTATTGGTGGGTCATCAAAGGTGTAGACCCACTGTAGTCCTTGTAGAGATGGCCAGCAGCCATCTGTTTGACTGTGCAGGTGCACAATCACCATTGAAGAGTCTTGCAGATAATATAACAAGTCCATAACCACCCCTTGTGCACTCAGAAAAATTGTTTTTGAAATGTCCTTAGAACCAGCAATGCTGTTATCCAGTCCCTTACTGAGTTATTAACACATGTGCAAACACTATCAGTCCCTACTTCTCCACATATTGTCCATATACTATGACCAACAGAAACGTGTGCAGTGAAATGTAATTTACAAGTTACTTAATTTGATGAACTGGTGTCAATTACAATTTTATAACATAAGAATACAATAACAAAGGTACAAAATACATCTTTAAAGAACATAAGACTACAGATATCATTTGCAGTAGTACAGGCTTTACAAAAGGATCGAAACAGCAAATACATCAGTGTTACCAAAATTATGACATAAGTACATACATAAAAGATCAGAATAACTTTTGAAACATCAACTTCACACATGAGCATTAGAACAAAACAGAATAAATAATGTGTAAACATCGTTACAAAGTAAATAACATGTTATTAATGCAAATTATATTTGAGGATAACAGTATTCCTCATCATAGTGAATGTAGCTTAGTATTAGAAAAATTCTGCAACATAAGTCTTATCAGATAAACATATAAAGACAGGAAGAACATAAATACACAAGGGTACACAAACACATAGTGGGATAACACAAGGAGAGGACAGGGTTTGTTTTACTGCAGTATTTTGCAAACAAAACTTTCTTTACTTCTCGGAGATCTCCCTTCGTTCTTCATTATTTCCAAAAAGTCCTATCTATACCTGATTTCTGTACTTTTTTCGTATAACTTCTCAATGCATTTCTTCCAATCCATCGCAAATCATTCTCTTATATAGGCTACCCCCTCTTAAGCTAACTTAAATCTACTGAGCTCAGATGCTTAACTAAGGGATGAGGCAATGCAGCAGCACAAAACAATTTACACAAACAGCAATGTTAAAAAAATGGAAATTGGCAAAAAAAAGGCAGCAATATTACAACTAATATAAGGCAATGCGCAGCAAACAAGAAAAATAAATCAGTAATAAAATTGGCTTAACCTAGTAATACAAAGTGACATTCAGTAGCACTATGAACGGCAAACAGCCGCAGCAAATGCTATAACTTATACCTAAACATGACAAAGCTCAATCAGAAAAAATGTTACACTAAACACAACAATGCAGATAAGGACAATGTCTATTCACATCGTAATGTCTATGCAATTAAAGTGGCACACTACAAAAATTTATTGTAAAAAAAATATTACCATGTACTTGAAAAGACACTTCTGTATGCAATTTCTGTGAAGGAAAATATCTTTTTGTGCTACTTCGTTTTTTTTAAGTACACCATAAAGTTATTATTTACTGGATCTGTAGGCATAAAATATTTATATTAGTACATCCATAAAATTTATTTTAACCAATGCTTCAGTGCAGTTAGAAACTAGATATTAAACAAAATGAGTAAATAAATGCATAAAGCAAGCCACATGGCATTTCTCTCAACTAGCAGGACAATAGTCATGAAATGTTTCTCATCGTTTCATTAGGCATTTTAGTAAATATCATAAACTAAGAGCTCCACAGTGTAATCATATGTTTTCAAGTTTGGGCGTGTAGTATTTGCGATGCTTTCTACAAAGGAATCTCAATAGCGAGGATAATGGTCTCTTTCTTTTTCCACCTGTGCCTCTGACAGGCACACACTAATGGCTTTCTTTTGGCAGGTGGTTGTCGCGCAGCTGGGTGCCCGCGACGTATTACATGCAGGTGGTCACTTAACTGTCTTATCGAAATATTTACGACACCAGTTTCCGCTACAGTGGCAGTCTCATATAAAAAAAATTCATAGGTCAAGAATTTGAGTTACAAATCTGTAGAAATAAAATCATTTAAATATAATTGTGTCCAAAAATGTTTGCCAGCATAGTGATACATTCAAGCATATACACTCATTTCATAACTCTTAAAGTACGATTCTCGGTTTCCAACATCCTTTTTCACAAATCAGAGTCCCTAACCACTACTCATTATTTCTTACCTTATGACACATATATATATTCGTCGACACTTCTTCAATATTTCATCATAACAGATACGTAGCATAACCAAATAACTCATATAGCATCAGCTTAAGCATACCTCAGCAGCATAATTCACATTGTTGTCATAATACTAACATCATAACACCACAGTCAAATTCTCAAAATCTCCGTAGCTTCCTCCAATAATTTCAAAACCTAAAAAAAATTCTCTGCTCATGTCAAAAGTGTCATCTGCCTCAAACGTACTTTAAAAATCGTGATCCCATACCAAATTTGTCATTCAAAGCTCTCATAGTATCACAAAGGTTCCGAAAAAATATGAACAGTTCACAAAGTACAGACAAAATACAATTTCGTAAGTGTGAAGTTATCCAACTGTGTAATTACGTAAACATCTGTCACTGATGTAGTATAATAAATGTTTGTTTCTCTCAGTTAAATGATTAGATAGCTGTGTAATTTATGTGTTAGAGAAATGTGGTACCGATGTGTAAATTTGTATAAGCAAATACCATATTAGCTAGGGCTCCTTGTGCTTGCCAAACACATGGTACACAAAGTAGGCGTGTACCCCCCTGAGGATTAATGTAATTATACCCTCAGGTGATACAGATTACAGCAATGGAATGAAATGTATCACAAAAAAATTTCTTTTTAATTCAACAATATTAATAAATAAATGGTTTAAGTACGAAATTAATCACTCAAATGCGTGCCCTGTGTTGCTAAATGTGCGATTTGCTGTAAGATAATTCTGTGGAACTGTCGTAGTTATCGTCCTCTGCAAGCAAAGTTCTGCTGAAGTCAATGTATTTACCTCATCATAAACGAGGGTGAAATGCTTTCCGTATAGATATCGTAGTTATTACGTACCTTACCGTGATCAAGAAAGTACTATAATGTAACGTATTGTTGTGCTACGATAAAGGCTGTCTCATTGTAGCTATACCACAAAAGTTACTACTAAAACATGTTTTACTTTCCAGAATAATACAGAAAAACTGTGCAGATATAAAACAGATACACCGCAAAAGCAACAATGTCAATCGTGTCACATATTAGTAGCGTCGTGATATAATCGTGTAGCTATTAGAGAAACCAAATGCTGAGTCATCTTTAATCTCACCGAATGAACTTCAAATAAAGAATGTGTTTTCAAGTAAACCAAAATGTTGCATTAAAATCTCATTAGCAGTACTGGTAAATGTTCTAAGTATGTAAGCCTTATAGTCGTTACGTAATCGTGCAACTAACTAGCAAGAGTGTACACACACAATAACACTGTGACGTCTGTTCACTATAACAATGCACTCGTAAATACTGTCAAAATAAGTTCTCTAAGTTCTAGACTGGATAGTTAACTTCAAAACATTGTTGCATGTTAACAGTTTCTCAGTGTGACAAAGCATACTAGAAATGTGAAGTGAAATGTTTTATGGCAAGGACAAAGTTAAAAAGCAGATTATCATTCAATAGATGGTTTTACATGTGAAATGTGGTGTAAACCTTTACTCTTCCTCAGTACGCAGCAAATCAACTTGAACGCAATTATCATGCGGTATACGTCGGTAAAGAATAGTGGAATTTTTCTCAGGGTTAGCGCCTATGTTATTTTTCTCTGAGCCAGCCGGCGCACGCGGCTGCCTGCGGTGCGAGTCATTGTCTGTCTCTTTGTTGGCGCGCGCCGTTATTGGGATTTGGAGACCTAACTTCTACAAATCCACCTTGACGAGAAGGCCCTGCCCTGATTGAATCCCGCCAGTTCTGATGAAATTCCGGTCTGTCGTTATGATTATATCGTCTGTCGTCATGTCGGTAGTTCCTGTAGTTTCTTTCCTGTCGGTTAAGTGGTGGAGAATTTCTCTCTGAGTTATCACGGCGCAGTGGACCCTTGCGTCTGAAATTATTCTGTCTCCCGTGATAATAATTATTTCTGTGATAATAATTATTTTGGTTTCCATATTGTCTGTATCTATCATTGTCTGTGTAATATTCATTATTACGGAAATGTGATCTTTCTTTGTAACTATTACTACTCTGCCAACGGTTGTCATACGGTTGGTGTCTCTTTTGGTCACGATTTGTGTTGTGAGAATGCTTTTCGTGTCCAGTTATTGTTTCTTTCACCGCGGAATTTCGACGGATGTGACCTGTAATGGTTGTGTTCCTGTTTTCGCGTTCCGCGATTGTCAGTGTCAATTTCTAATTCTTGTAAGAGTCCCTGAAAAGCTTCAATGTCGTCTTTGCAACGGCCTGCCAAAATAATATGCCGTAAATGTTCAGGCAATTTGATTGAGCAAATGCGGATGAGTTCTGACGGGCTGTATGGGTTTGACAGGTACTGATTCTTGTGCAACATGTCTTCAAAATATTTCACAAGACTGGAAAATTCAGATTGTTCGAAATGTTTCTTCATCATGATGCCATGTTTTACTCGGTCTTGTGTGGCTTGGGACCAATATGCTGAGAGGAAGGCATGGTAAAATTTTCCTTCACTGTGGCAATCGTGAATGACCGATCGCATTCTTACAGCTGGTTCATTCTCTAAGTAGCCACACATAAATTCTAATCTGTGCTCTAGTGACCAGTTGGGAGGAAAACAATGAGAGAATTGATGGAGCCACGCTTGTGGATGAATGTCGTTGCCAGAATTCTTAAATGTTTTGAATTTACGTGCAGTAATGAACAGCTTATAGTCAAAATCATCGTGTCAGCGGGTTGCATATCGTTCATTGTTACGTCGTGTCGGCAGTTCCATCTCAAAATTCGGTGCACTTTGCCAATTTCTTTCACAATTTCCGAAATGCCCTGTGTTATTATTTTGTGGCTTTTCCGTATTTATAAGTCCCTCTTCCCGTGTTGGAGCGCGACTGTCCTCTGAAATACGTAATTCTTGTATTACCTGTGTCAGCTGATCTTGCACTTCCCGGATTTCTCTTTAGTGTTGTGTATTAATTTGATTCTGATTTTGTTTGAATTTCCTAATTTGTTCGCACTCTTCTGTATCATTCAGATCATCATCTACCTTTGTAGATAAGTTAGTGAACTGATCTGAAAGTTCGGCTACTTTCTCCGATAGTGAACACATTTCCTCAGTGTGTTTTACTGAACCAAGTTTCAGAGTGTCCATTTGTGTTGAAATCGAAACTACTGTGACCTTTAAGTTTTCCTGAGTTCTTGCAAGTTGCGTAACCGAATCGATGGATGCAACTGAGTCCATTTTAGCTTGCAAGGTGTCGTGATTTTCACGAACAACAGTTTGCAATTCTTTATGGCTGCTTCGTGATTGTGTAATGCATTTTCATGCCGCGAAAAAATAGGTTGAAAATGCTCACAAATTTGTGTTTTTACGTCATTACAGATTTTTTGACATTTCGATTCAATGTTATGTAACTCAGTAGTTAAATCTTCACGTGTTTGTTCAAGTGTGGTGTCTAACTTCCGAAGATTTTGTTCCATTGTGTCTAACTTTTGAAGATTATGTTCCATTGTGTCTAACTTTTGAAGCTTTTGCTGTGTTTGTCTCTGATTTTGTTCCATTGTGTCTAACGTTTGAAGCTTTTGCTAGGTTTGTCTCTGATTTTGTTCCATTGTGTCTAACTTTTGAAGATTTTGTCCCATTTGTTTCTGATTTTGTTCAAGCATTGTGTCTAACTTTTGTAGCATTTGTCCCATTTGTTGTATTAGATGTAATAACAGTGCACTGGTGTCTGAAACATGTTCCTCAGTGCTTTTCGGCAGTGCATTTGAACCGGCAATATTCGCATTTTGAAAAGCAGAAAATGTGTCTTGATTTATTTGAGAAAACGGTGAGGACGCAAAATCTGAATCTACAGTATTTGCAAGATTGTGTCCTGTCATTTCGGAATCCTGAGGCGAGCTGTTGCCGACCGATCGATCGATAATGCTTCCCAGTTCACTAATTGTTTCACTGCCTACACCATTATTTGCAGCCCGCTCCATTTCCCTATGCGCTATTACCAAATTACTACTTTGAACGTTAGTGAATTCATTACATGGTGACGCTAACACACTGCTTTCGTCTTCACTGTCATTTCTCAGTTTACTTTGGAGCCTAGTGTTACGTTTTTCACAGGCCATTATTGTCACAATTTTTCACACGACAACACAGAAAAACACAATTTGAAGAACAAAAATAAGAGAACACATTAACATAGCACTGAAAATAATATCTAGTTAATTGCAAGTGCAGCTGCGAAATACTTGGTGCAAATCTACATGCATGCCACAACTGTTTTACTGTACAACAATGAAAGAGTGCAACTACAAAGGAAATTCTCTCTATGACTACGCGTTAGCAATAAACAAAGGCTACACTAACTACACAAACTACAAGAAAAAATCAGAAGATTCCAGTGAGGTATCCTGGCAGGGTCGCCATATGAAACGTCCCCTTTGTAAAATTTATACACGACTGTGCTTAAACTGACACACAATAGTTTTGAGCACAACGCAGTCTGACTTTCAATAATCCCTACAAGAGAATGGCCCTGACTAACATTAACCTATATGTTTCCCAAATCGCTTACCTCACAAAAATCTTCGTTACTCGAACTACTGCAATACAGGGAGTGCCACTACTGCCAGCTAACTAAAAGATTCAAACTACAGAAGTCACTAACTACTGATAGGCATGGTTAGCAAATGAAATATTTTAATAGAGAACAAACAATGTATTTACCTTTATAGTCATAATATATATATATCAGTTCATGACACCAATTCTTACAAATTTCAAAACTCCGCCATCTCTCTCCCCACATCGACCACTGCTGGCGGCTGACCTCCAACTGCCCAACGCTACGCGCTGTTAGCATCCAGCTGCCGCTGCCCAACACTACAATGGCGAGTATTACAACAATGCCAACCAGCCACAAGCTGCACACAGCACAGCCAGATATTTTCTTACAGAGCGCTACGTGGCGGCGGCGTTACCAATAAAAGACTTAAACAGCCTACTTACATCGTCTACACCATCTTGTCGGACCAAAGGGCCTTCTGGGGGCTCCGACCCAGTGGATGGGCCCAGCTATATTTGGTTATGATGGCGAATCGCCCACTGGACAACCATCAGCCCCATCGGGATCTAGTTATCTGCATTTTTAATACTAACAGCATTAAGCGTATGAAGAACTTAACACCTTTCTCTACAACCACCATGTGGAGTCGATCACAGAGGTTGGCATATGGCAGTCTTCTTGCATGTGACACTCGTCCATAACCATGAATCTTTCCAACAGCTAGAACATGCAGAAACTATAGTGGTCACTGTTACTACCCACTATTACTTTTTCTGCAGCGTATGTCAGCCCTAATCTACCACTTCTTGAAGCAGAACTCTGTACATTTGACAGACTCATTGCTAATAAAAATGGTAGAATCCTCATTGTCCAACAAGATCTCTGGCACTGTCAGTCTATGACCTGCACGCTCCACTGATATACTAGTTTTCTCTGACTGCCAGACTGATGTTGTGGATGTCGCCATTTTCAAGAACATCGTTGGGGCAGTTTTCGTTGGAAACACTCCGCAAACTGGCCTTTCACCACGACCCCATGCTCCTGAACCTTACTGATGTCCCTATGTCTTTGGACGTCCATTCTACAGTGACAATTACAGATTGGGACAAATTTTGTGGGGATCCGCAACAATATCACTCAGCATAACCTTGAACTGTCAACTCCTGCCAATCTGGTTAGCGGTGTTGGTTACCTAACCAGAATGAAGGCGTTTACTTCCATTGTCCCAAGGGCTTTAACCGCACTTGATGCTGCACAAACTACAAACCCTCAATATTCTCTACTACAGGTGGTGGAAGCAGTTTCATAACCCTCAGCTTAAGCATCGCTTGAGGTATCTCCAACGTGAATTCTGCCATCACCCCTCTGATTGGAAAATAGAACAAGATGTTCGCCTAACTTCTCCAACATAATTCATAATGGAGTGTTGTACAAGCACTACGGCGCCCTGCGGCGAAGACCAATCATCTCATTGGCACAGTGGATGGCTTCTGTACCTTCTGTGTGGTAGAAACTGTGACCATTCCATCTGAGAGCCAGCACCAACTGCTTGTCCAGGACCTCATAAACTCCAATATGAACGCGACATTCTGGTGACCATGCTGCTTTCAGCCTAAGAAGACCTCTACTGCCCCTCACCTTAGGTCCCCAGCAGAAGTCCAGCGGATCCTCTGGCGGAAGTGTGGGCGGTCGGCTCCAGGTTTGGATGGCATCTTAAGTGATCGCTTCTGTCAGCTCCCACAAAAACCTCTGGCCTTATTTGGCAGCATCCTGAACTGCTATCTTACAAGGACTTTAACACCATCATGTCGACGCCTGCGGTTTTCCTGAACCTGCAAAACGCGTAAGACAATATTTGTCAGGCAATCTTGTGTACAAAACGCTGACACAATCATCATGCCAGACATCTTTGTCAAGATCTTGATGATTTCCTCCACGACAGAACCTTCTTATTTACTCAGCAAGTAAAACCTTCGAGCTTACGTCAAATATCGGTGGGTACCCTTCAAGGCTCTATGTTGTCTACCATCCTCTTTTACATTACCGAGCAAGGTGGTGCAGTGGTTAGCAAAGTGGACTCGTATTTGGGAGGACGACGGTTCAAACTCGCGTCTGCCCATCCTGATTTAGATTTTCCGTAATATCCCTAAATCGCTTCAGGCAACAACTGGAGTACTTCCTTTGATAGGGCATGACCATCCTTCCCTATCCTTCCCACGTCCAATGGGACCAATGATCTCTCAGTTTGGTCTCCTCTCCCGAATCAACCAATCTCTTTATAATTTATGTTAATGGTATGCCAGTCATCCCACACTGCCACCTGGCGCAATACGCCGACAACAGCTACATGGACAAGCTCATTCCTCGTCTCTAGAGGCAGGTGGATGCGACAGTCACCTGATATGGATCAAATAGCACTGCCCTCAATGCGGCCAAAACTACAGCAGTCTATTTGACCATACGGCACCTTGTCATCCGTCCAACGTCACAAGTGCAGGCGTCTCGGTCCCGTAGCCCCTAGACACCCAATATCTAGGTGTCTGGCTGGACAAAAAACTGTTCCTTCATCGACATGCAGAGTATGTCACCTAAAAAGGGCAGAGGCTAGTAAAAGTTGTATCCACTCTTCAACAGCAGGGAACTAAACTTAGAAACCAAGTTCTGAGTTTAGCAGATGGTTGTCCACCCTTCCCTCACCTATTCCCCCCCCCTCCCCCCCCCCCCCCCCCCCCCGCTTGGGGCACGATTACTGCCTTCCAGATGCACACCCTGCCTGCATGCCCTTCCCGTAGGAGGGTTATTACCTTCCACGAGGAGACAAATATGGTAAATCTAGAGACATCCATTTGAGAGAAGGCAAGGCGTCTCTATGACAAAGCGGATGCCCACCTTCATTGGTGGTGGTGGTAAATTCCTATGGGACCAAAGTGCTGAGATCATCGGTCCCTAGGCTTACACACTTCTTAATCAAACTTAAACTAACTTACGCTAAGGACAACACACACAGCCATGCCCGAGGAAGGACTCGAACCTCCGACGGGCGGCAGCCGCACGAACTGTAGCACGGCGCCTGAGACCGCGGGGCTACCCCGCGAGGCACAGTCACTGGCTCATACCACATTGGCACCACAACTCCCTGGCACTGCCACCGCCTGTTTGTTTCTCTTACTATCCTCGACGAATTAGACTCAATTCATGGGCATGATTAGACCTGTTACCCCACTTCAAGTTCCACCGCCATACCTTCAACGTGCACTCCAGTGCTGTCATTAGAATGATGTCACTGCAAGACAGTTAGACCGAGATCCACCGATGACACTGTACCCCAAGGTAACACACACAAAAACAAATCAACTGAAGTTCTAGGCAACTATCGCGTGTGAGGACGTGCAGGAGCGTACAGCCACACAACCTACCGGTGAAGATTTTTTCTTTTACAGAAAATTAAGCACAAAGAAATAACACTGATGCAGCTTCCATTACCGCAGAAATAGAGGGTTGTCGACATTCATTCGTTAATGACAACCCTGGAAATAGGAGCTTGACCATGCCTACTTAGACGAGTCCTGCTTCAGCACTCAGGAACACGGTGTGTGCAGGCCCCTAGCAGAACGAACGATACCATACAGCAGTCGGCATCGTCGTATAGGGCCAGAACCTGCCGTGTTGAGGAGGGATATCATTGGATACAATCGCCACTGGTTCGCTTAGACGGTAATCGGGGTTAGAGCTGTTATATTTTTGACGTATTAAGGCCTGTAATTGTACCTTACGTTTGTGAAATCGATGAGGTTGTGTTTCAACAACGTAGCACAAGGCGTCTTTTCTATCGTGGACTCCGATAGAAAAAATGAAGGCTATTGCCCTAGGCAGTACCTTTATAAGAAATAGAGACTCGGGAAGGAAGGAGGGAATCACTCGTGACTTCCAGTAGCACAGGACAAGAGTGGTAATTCAGTGCCGAAAGTTGAAAATTTGTTTCGGACTGGGATACGAATCCGGATTTACCACTTCTCATGAGTGGTTTCGTTAATCCTTTCAGCCATCGGAACACGATCCATGACTGACCTAAATTTCCAACGTTGTTCATTGCAGTGCAGCATTTATCGTCCATTAACCCGTACTCAAAAGTTATTGATCCCCGTACGATTCGGTCGATATTACTGAGTGCGCACTGAAACAAACGTAAGGAGCCGTCGCGCTCTTACAGAGATGTATGTATCTAAGTGGTTTTTATTCTGTCGGACATATCCAACACCATTCAAATATACACAGTGGTCAGAACATGTCTGAAACGTTTGTAGGGATGTTGCAAGGCAGGTTGTACTGAGACAAAAATGTTAAGAAAAAGATCGATATGTTACGCCGTTTCCGAGTTATTTAGCACTGAAATTAGGAAACCGGGACGTCGCGCGTTCGCATTCAATCGGCCTGGCAGAGGCGGTTTGCCCATCGAGTGCTGCGACTACCAGATTTGGTAACCTAAATGCTAAGTAACTCGGAAATGGTGCAACGTACATTATGTGATCAAAAGTATCCGGACACCTCCAAAACCATACATTTATCGTATTATGTGATTCGTACTGCCATCTACTGCCAAGTACTCCATATCAGCGACCTCAGTAGTCATTAGACATCGTGAGAGAGCATATTGGGGCGCTCCGCGGAACTCACGGACTTCGAATGTCGTCGGGTGATTGGGTGTCACTTGTCTCTTCCGTCTGTACGCGAGACTTCCACACTCCTAAACATCCCTAGGTCTACTGTTTCCGATGTGATAGTGAAGTGGTAACGTAAATTGACACGTGCAGCAAAAAAGCGTACCGCCCGACCTCGTCTTTTGACTGACATAGACCGCCGACTGTTGAAAAGGGTGGTAATGTGTAATAGACTGACATCCGTCCAGACCATCACACAGGAATTACAAACTGCGTCAGGATTCACTGCAGGTATTATGACAGTTAGGCGGGAGGTGAGAAAACTTGGATTTCATGGTCGAGAGGCTGCTCTTAAGCCACACATTCCGCCGGTAAATGCCAAACAACCCCTCCCTTGGTGGAAGGAGCATAAACATTGGACGATTGATCACTGGGAAATCGGTGTGTGGGGTTACGAATCATAGTACACAATGTGGCGATCTGATGGCAGGGTGTGGGTATGGCGAACGCCTAGTGAACATCATCTGCCAGAGTGTGTAGTGCCAATATAAAGATTCAGAGGCGGTGGTGTTATGATGAGGACGTATATTTCATGGAGGGGGCTTGCACCTATTGTTGATTTGCGTGGCACTATCACAGCACAGGCCTACACTGATGTTTCAAGCACCTTCTTGCTTCCCGCTGCTGAAGAGCAATTCTTGGGTCGCGACTGAATCTTTCAGGTCGAGCACCTGTTGATAGTGCATGTCTTGTGATGAAGTGGTTACACGACAATAACATCCCTGTAATGGACTGGCCTGCACAGAGTCCTGAACTCAATCCTATAGAAAACCTTTGGGATGTTTTGAAACGCTGTCTTTGAGCCAGACCTCACCGACCGACAATGATACCTCTCCTCAGTGCAGCACTCCGTAAAGAATGGGCTGCCATTTCCCCAGAAACTCCTGCACCTGCTTGAACGTATGCCTGCGAGAGTGGAAGCTGTCATCAAGGCTAGTGGTGGGCCAACACCATATTACCGATGGAGGGCTCCACGAACTTGTAAGTCATTTTCAGCCAAGTGTCGAGATACTTTGTAATTTTTTCCTTAACATTTATGTCTCCGTACAGCCTGCCCTACAACATCCTCTGCGAGCATTCCATCCGTTTTCTGACCACCTTGCATACATTTCTGGCTAGTACATTCTTCTGATTTCTCATTGATTGAATTACCATCACGCAAAACAGATCTGGCATGTTACTTGACGCAGTTTGCGATGTTAGATCATTAGGTGGGAAAAAGAGGAATGGATGGGGTGATATTGAGTATAGTGGGGTTTAATCAAGTGCAAGAAGAGTAGGACTCCCATTCAGAAGAACTGTAGAATTCTGTCTACTAATTAATTAGGATCTAGGAACGGTAGCATCCTACTGTTAACACCACATTGGTGGTAATTTAATAAGAAATATGGATACAAAAACAACCCAAACAATAGCAGCTCAAGTTTTTACGACTACTAGGTACGTATGATACGCATAGCTCTCTTGGTATATCCTCTCCTTCCACAATCTGTTTGAACCGTTTACATATAAGTCTCAACATTTGAGGTGGACTGTGTATGCACAATTCCATCACCACTCCTCCCGATCATCTCGCCTTTCCATTTCTTGCTTTTGTCAGCATCTCTTTTACTTCTTTCTGTAGTATAGGTTCTGTTTTACTTACTTCCTCTGTTGCCGACTTCTATCACGTATTCTTATCTCTACCAGAATTTCTTCATCATGTTTTTTTTTACTGTCCAATAAATACAGATTCAGTAGATACAGACTGTATTGTGGGTGCAGGATTGATAGCCAATATCATCTTTCTTATGATCCTATCCACATCTCGTGGTCTAGTGGCTAGCGTTGTTGTCTTTGGATAATGGGGCCCCGGGTTCGATTCCCGGTCGGGCTACAGATTTCCTCTGCCCGGGATCTGGGTGTCTGTGTCGCCTTCATCATTTCAGCATCATCATCATTATCATTAGTAACAGTGGCTAGATTGGACTGTGTCAAGACTGGACTATGTATAAATTATGGCTCTGTATGGGCGCTGATGACCGCGCAGTTGAGCGGCCCACAAACCAAACATCATCATCTTATCATGCTGCAAGTTTCTGTCTATCTCTCTGTTCCCTCTGTTTCCCTACACACTCATTTCCTAGTCTCTTCCTTACACTCCGGTGTTAATTTCTCAGCCCTCTTTTTATATACCTTGTACCTATTCCTACCTTCTTCTTTCCCAAGGCTTAGCCATAGGTGATACAGTTTCTTCTTTTCTTCAACCACCTCCAGAACTTCTGGCCGCAAAAGCATTTTTTGAAGTAACTATAAAATGATCGGAGTCACACTGTTCCCTGTACTCCTCTTTTTATCCTTACATCTTGCACCTTAATTGCTCGCTACCTTCGCACTATTGCGTAGTCAATAATTGATTTAGGGTCCTTGACAGATGGGCCCAGCTGGATTTATGTATTACTTTGTGCTAGAAATGACCATTCATAACAGTACACTTTTGAACACTACAGAAGTTGATCGACATAGTCTTGTTACTGTTTTCTATAACCTCTCTCCATCGTCCTACAATACCATAGTTTAATCTTTTTCCAATTCGTTTGTTTAAGTACGCCCGTTACTAAACATTTACGTCTATTTCGAAGTTCGTAATCCACTTCTTGTCCGTCACTAAAGAAATCTCTCGCCCTTTTGTCAGGCTCATCTTTGTTATGGCGATTAATCCCAATTAACTCTAGTTTTAATCCATGAACTTTTATTGTTACAATGACTATTCTTTTACTCATTTCCTTCAAATTAATGATTTTCTGTTTAATTTCCTTCCCGTAAGCACAGCTACTTCTCATTTTGCTGTTTCAGTTTTTTCCATTCCACTCCAAAACAGAAATAGTCTCCAATTATTTCTTGTCCATTTCCTTTCCTTGTCGTTTCTGTCATTGCCAGGACGTCCATTTTCGTAAGTTCATGTGATAAAGTCACTAACTGTTAAAGGCGAAGATTAGTTTATTCGTACTTAGTTTCACATTATGAATTTTCATGTTGTTTGAGACTCATCAAAGAAGATTATGTGTGTGGTTGGTACCTGGAGACACCCTTTCGCTAATATTAAAATTACGGTACGTCAAAGATTTCGAAACCAGAATTTTAATTGCTGAACATTTCCAGGAGCAAATTTAGTCTACGATCAAATTTATTGGTTACGAAATGCAAATTAGAACTGAATAAATTACAGAAACGTGTGGAATCTAGGGACCTGGAGAAATTGGAAAAAGCGGAGGTTGTACCGAACCTCAATTGGTGCATTAGCCAACAATCCACTGAAACAGCGGAAAGTAGTACAATAGAACTTGAGACACACATTAGCGACGGCAGAAAAGGATCAAATAAGCAGAGTAGACGATCCTGCACAAAGGTTTTGAAATACACGAGAAGAAAGACAAAAATACAGAAATGCAGGAAATACAATACGTTTCTTGATTCCTTCGGAAAGAAAGTTGTTTGGTTGCACCTGTAACCAATTTTGCACCGAATCAACAACTTCCGCAATCGTCGCACATCTTCCCTGACCGCTTCCTTCAGTGGTTCAAAAATATGGAAGTCGCTTGGAGCCAGATATCGAGTGTATGGCGGGTGTTCCATCAATTCGAATACCAACTCATTTATTGTTCGCTTCTCAGATTGTGGACGATCGTTATCTTGCTGCAGCTTGTTACCTTTTCGCAGTTTTCCGCGACATTTGGATCTGATTGCAGGTTTCGGTTTAGTTTGCAACCCATGACAGCGGTTCTCACTGTTCACAGTTTTGCCTCTTAGGGTGAAACGAACGGCTACCACACATTCCATGTTCCACAAATGTATTTGCATAATCACAACAGCTGATGGTTGATGTTTAAACTTATTAACTTCTGGTGATGAAGGGTATTTCCAAACCAAGCAGGAAGCCTTATTTCCAGGTTCGTGACGATGCACCCACGCTTCGTCTACAGTAACGATTTGCGATAAAAATCCATTTCCCTCGCGATGAGAACGGGCTAAGTATTTACGAGAGATGTCCACACTTGGTGCCTTCTGTTGCTTTGCTAGTTTTTTCGGTACTCACTTTTCCTACACTTTCCCAAAATTTAGCTTGCGTGTAAGATGAAATACGCTGAATCGCAACTGATTTTGTCCACAGCGATTCGGCTGTTTTCATTCACCATACCCTCACGAACTTCCAAATAGTCCTCAGCTGTTGCGTCGATGGGCTGCCCGATCTTTCTGCGTCACATAGGTAAGTTAAGTTCTTTACTTTTTGAAGCGTTCTGTCGATTCCTAAATCTTGCTTTGCGTTAAACAGCTGTCACCATGCTGCGTTTGCATTCAGCGAATAATTTCCGCAAGTTTAACAACTGCCACAAACAAAATGCGATTCGCTGCCCTCGTTTCCTCTCGGTGCAGATCGGTAGTGGAGTTGGCATGTTTCACGGTCTGCTGCAATTCAGCGACTAACGGAGGTATAAGAGTGACACGTTGTAAAGAAGTATTGCAGACTACAATACTTCAGCCCTGGATACTAGCAGTGTTACCAAGCCCTATGGCGAGAAATTGCGAAAGTCTCATTACTATTTGATTTCCCCTCGTATCGAAAACGTAACGGCCGGAAAGTATAAAATGGCAAAGCAGGAATATCTATAGAAGAAGTGCAAGGCTCTAGAAGCATGCGTGACCATAGGAATATCTTGATGACTTCTACAGGGAATTAAAGGAAGGAAGGGAGGAAGACTGGGTTCAACATCCCATCAGCATCGAGTACTTTGGAGACGAAGCACAAGCTCGGATTGTGCCACGGATGGGGAAGGAAATCGGCCGTACCGTTTCAAAGGAACCATCCCGGTATTTGCCTGGGTCGATTTGAGGAAGTCACGGAAAACCTAAATATGGATGGCCGGACGTGAGTTTGAACCGTCGTACTCCCGAGTGTGAGTCCAGTGTGCTAAAGAAGTTATAGAAAACTTTTAAACAAAAGAGCAATACTCACATGAATACTAAGTCACGAGACAAGTCAGCACTATGCCAAGAACGGAGTGCAAAATGTGTAAGAAATACATAGAAGGAAATTTCATAGAAAAGGCAGATGACGTAAGTGAAGACGAGATAGAAAATATGAGATTGCGAGAAGTACTTGATTAAAAGTTCAAATCTCTTACTCGAAAGAAGGAACCAGGAGTAAATGACCTTGTAACCTTGATGGAACGTGACATGACGAAACTATTCCACCTGATGTGCTAAATAAAGGAGACAAGCGAAATACCCTCAGAATCAAAGAAAAATGCTATAATTAAGAGTTCGAACGAAGCCAGTGTGAATAGATGTGAATATTAACATAGCATTAGTTTAATAAGTGATTTTTACAAGGAACTGACACGGGATATTTAGAGAAGAAAGGTAAGAGCGGTAGAAAATTATATCAGGGAAGATCAATCCAGACTCCACGAACCGTAATAACATGGACACAGTACTTACTTTACGACACGTTAAATGGTAAGTTGAAGAAATGCAAACCTATGTTTGTGGTACTTGTAGATTTTAGAGAAAGTTTTTCGCTTTGTTGGCTGCAATAAACTCTTTCGAATTCTGAAAGCAGTAGGTATAGAGTATAGGGAGCGAAAAGTTACAACTTCCTCAGAAACCAAACTGCACTCATAAAACTTAGGACATGAAAAGGATTCACTTGCAGAGATGGCACTGAGAGAGGGTTATAGCCCATCCATCAAGTTATTTTATCTTTACTCGAGCAAGCAATATAGGAAACTGAAAGTGTTTTAAAAGAGAATAAAGGTTGAGGAAGAAGAAATAAACGCTTCGAGATTTGCTGATGACGCTGTATTTCTCTAAGAGCCAAGCAAAGTTTCCGGAAAGCAATTCAACGGAATAGACTGGTTCTCAAAAAGAGGTTCTACGATGAAGATCAAATTTAGTAAAAAGAAGGGTAATGGAATTCATTCGATATAAATTAGGCGACGCCAAGGGAATTCGTTTAGGAAGGGATGCTAAAATAAATGCTTGAGTTTTGTCGTCTAGCAGCTAATGTAGGTAGTGAAAGCAATTGATACTGGTAATAGAAATGAAATGTTCTCCGAGCAAGGGAAATCTGTTAGGAACTAATACAGATTTTAATTTTAGGAATTCTTTTCTGAAGAAATTTGCCTGGAGTGTAGTCTTATGTTAAGCCAAACATGGACGATAAACTGTACAAACAAGAAGTGAATACACATTTTGGGAATGTGGTGTTTTGGAAGATTGAGGAAGATTGGATTAGTAGGTCGGGTAACTATTCAGCAGGTACTTTATGAAACTGATGAGAAAAGTGTTTGTGGCACAACTTATCTGAAGGAAGTGTTTGGTTTGTAGCACACTTCCTGGGTGTCAACATATCGTCCGTTAAGTAACGATGATAGTGCGATGCTACAAATTATGGTGAGATACACAGGCTTCAAAACGTGTGCTGACTGGGATGGATGTACCTTGCATTAGTTTTACAGCGATGAAGAATACAGGACGGCATAGAGTAAACTGGAATGCTGCTTCAAACGAGTGTATGACTGAAGACTGCAACAATAACAATAAAAATTTGTTATCTGGACAAAAGTTATACGAGGTGCATTCAAGTTCTAAGGCCTCGGATTTTTTTTCTCCGGACTCGAAAGAGATAGAAACATGCGCATTGTTTTAAAATGAGGCCGCGTTCATTGCCAATACGTTCCAGAGATGGCAGCACCGTACGGCAGATGAGATTTTACCGCCAGAGGCGAGAATGAGAACTGTTTAAAATACTTAAAATGGCGACGTTTTCCTTAATTGAACAGCGTGCAATCATTCGTTTTCTGAATTTGCGTGGTGTGAAAACAATTGAAATTCATCGATAGCTGAAGGATACAAGTGGTGATAGATGTGTCGAAAGTGCGTTAGTGGGTGCGACAGTTTAATGAAGGCAGAACATCGTCTGACAACAAACCGAAACAACCTCGGGCTTGCACAAGCCGGTCTGACGACATGATCGAGAAAGTGGAGAGAATTGTTTTGGGGGATCGCCGAATGACTGTTGAACAGATCGCCACCAGAGTTGGCATTTCTGTGGGTTCTGTGCACACAATCCTGCATGACGACCTGAAAATGCGAAAAGTGCCATCCAGGTGGGTGCCACGAATGCTGACGGACGACCACATGGCTGCCCGTGTGGCATGTTGCCAAACAATGTTGACGCGCAACGACAGCGTGAATGGGACTTTCTTTTCGTCGGTTGTGACAATGGATGAGACGTGGATGCCATTTTTCAATCCAGAAACAAAGCGCCAGTCAGCTCAATGGAAGCACACAGATTCACCGCCACCAAAAAAAATTCGGGTAACCGCCAGTGCTGAAAAAATGATGGTGTCCATGTCCTGGGACAGCGAGAGCGTAATCCCTTACCCATTGCGTTCCAAAGGGCACTATGGTAACAGGTGCATCCTGCGAAAATGTTTTGAAGAACAAATTCCTTCCTGCACTGCAACAGAAACGTCTGGGCAGGGCTGTGCGTGTGCTGTTTCACCAAGACAACGCACCCGCACATCGAGCTAACGTTACGCTACAGTTTCTTCGTGATAACAACTTTGAAGTGATTCCTCATGCTCCCTACTCACCTGACCTCGCTCTTAGTGACTTTTGGCTTTTTCCAACAATGAAAGACACTCTCCGTGGCCGCACATTCACCAGCTGTGCTGCTATTGCCTCAGCGATTTTCCAGTGGTCAAAACAGACTCCTAAAGACGCCTTCGCCGCTGCCATGGAATTATGGCGTCTGCGTTGTGAAAAATGTGTACGTCTGCAGGGCGATTACGTCGACAAGTAATGCCAGTGTCATCGATTTCGGGTGAGTAGTTAATTGGAAAAAAAACGGAGGCCTTAGAACTTGAATGCACCTCGTACAAAAGGACTTGGTTAAATTATTTACTGAATAGTTGTAAAAAGAGATACTTTCCGAAAACTGCTTTTAATCTGTAGTAACTCTCATTTGCAGGGAAAAAGACAAACAAGAGAACAATATCTATAAGCTTTTCAGCTACCTTCCCGCAAAGTCCAAAGTATTTACCAAGAAGTTAACTAGCCACACATCACTGACGACATGACTTGACGTGGCGAAAACTGATGACCCAAAAATAAGGAAAATTCCATTCTACATATCTCCTTTCTTTCTTCATACCTCCCCTCTTTGTTACTTAACGTTTTCTTCATCTTGATCATCATTTAATTTTGTGCCATGCCCGCTATTTCAGTAGCCACTGGGCTGGTTCCAGCGTGAAGCAGATCAACTGGTGGACTATCGAGATCCCACCTCCCTACGCTGATCGTTGTATCTACATAATGGTCAGAAATAATCTAAAAAGCTTGTAAGATCTTATCAAGGCAGGCTGTGCTCATAAATAACTGTTAAGAAAAAAAAAACTCGGTATGTTGCACCGTTCCCGATTTAATTATCATTGATGTTAGCTAATCAGGATCAAAATTGAAGTGCCCCCTTCTCCCCCCCCCCCCCCCCCCCCCCCTCCGGCCCCTCAGACGGTATCGCTATAGGTGTTCTTTGTTTCATTTGACTGATTCAGGTACTTTAATACGAGCCTCGCTCAACAGTTAAAACAAAATACGACTAAACTGATTATTTGCCATTGTAAAAGGCAACTGAATGTAACAAAGTTTCTCAAAACTCGACATCTTCATTTTTCAAGATTGCCAAAAACTACTAAACCTTCTTTTCTACTGCATTGTGGAGACCACAAACAAACATAAAATTTAAAAGTTGAATTTAATAGCCTTTACACTCACTTGTGTTCACTGTCCTGCATTTAAACGACGTCAACAAGGTAAACCAACTGTTTGGTAGGCGTTCTTTCATATTCAGCCACTGTGTTAGTACAAAATTAGTAGTTGTTTTGGTATGCGCTTATCAGAACATCTGAGATGTTTGAGGATTCAGAATATTCTGAAACAGTCCGGGAAGTGAAAAATGAGAGATATAGCAGCAGTCAACGTCAAAAGAAAGAAATATAGGCTGTAACCTTATTGAAACAACAAAGGAAACAACACGTAAAACAACCTGTATATGAATAAAACAAAAGTTCCACAGTGTAATTTGTTACCACGGTTGGTGTAGGCAAATTACACTTCCGCTGGCCAAAAAAAGTTTACAAGTTGGAAATAATTTTAATAGACGTTATGTATCCCAAATAAGAGTTAAATGAGTGTGCGACAATTTCTGGCATGTGCTAAACTTTTGAGAGCCGGAAAACCACGAATCTTTTGGACTTTTTTTTTATTTCTTGCTTATAACTCGAGAGTGATACGCCCTACAGAAAATTTCCGAAACACCAGAATGAAACAGCATAAAATTTCCGGTAGAATTACGTACTTAAGACTTCGGTTCAGCCGTTTAGCTAAAATCGATCTTCAAAACTCGGTAGTTTTTACCAAATTTGGCGGGGAGGTAAATTATGTTCATGTTCAAAGGCTTGTAACTCAAAACCAGAGACTCCAAATGAGTAGTGTCGTGCATGAAAGTTGCAGATCATCAATTTCAGCTGAAAATGAGGTCGTAAATTTTAAAGTTTATACAGTCATTAGGAAAGATACAAATAAACATGTTAAACAAGGATGAAAAACTTGATATTTTGGGATTTGTACAAATTTGTAACTTCTATTTTTTTTTTCTCTGTAACAGAGATTAATGATGAGCTTCAGTTATGCCTTCATCAGCTCATATCTACAAGGATGACCAGTATTATATTTTTGAAATTTTTTGAATCGAGGATATTAAGAAGAACTAAAAAACGCGCCTCGTGTAAAATTTTGTAAATAGCGATCGCTGAGTTTTGTTAAAACTGTCCTCAGTTGTCTCTAGCGAGCCGTTTTAATCTGCACACGCAACGGCGTGGCTGGCTATCTTCTGTGCTAATTAATTCGGAAACGGCGCCAGGTACAGAATTTTTTTCTTAGTAGTTATTTCTCAGCACAACCTACCCTGCAACACCCTTACAAGCTCTTCAGACTGTTTCTGATCACCCTGTATATACTACGTGCATCTGAGCTCTATGGGGGACTCGTTAGTGATTGTGTCCAAGTTACGAATACTACTTCGGCGTGCAGCAACTAAAGACACTATATTATTAACAACTATTGCAAACTGAAAGGGAAAGCTGTCATCAAGCTGAAGGTTGGTTTAATCATTGTGGAACGCCGTTGTCTTCCTCTGTCATTTGAACTGACCTATCCGTTCTGTTATAGGGGGACACACAGTTTGATGTGGACTCCGAAACCAGATGCAACATGCCATTTTTTACACTAGTAAACTTTGACACCCGTGAAAGAAGCTCTAAATAACATATGACAGTCCAAGGACTAACCCTATATCGAACCAGGATATCTCTCCTAAGAGTCGTCAGGCGCATTTTCTCTGTTTTTTTTTTTTTATTATTTCTTTTTTAATTTTTCGTTTTGCATTGCATATCTGGAGTCAGATCAAACAATTACTGCTCATGAGGCTTTAATGTGAGGCCCGTTGACAACAGAAAGCGTCGATTTGTTTCCATTACAAGAGAGATTATTTTTGAATCAGAATTTTACGAGCTCATTCGATCTATTCCGATATTCGTTTTATCGTCGTGTGTTAACAGGGAGAGTAAAAAACGAATCCAGCATCAATCCAGCAGCGACTCAGTGGAACTGAACACTTGGCGATAGCAGTCACTGTTGGAGTACTGGTTATTCTTCTTGTTTTACAGTGCATGTTAACTCACGGCGATAAAATTAACACGCAGCGATAAAAATAATGTCGGAATAAACTAATCTGGGACCACTCCACCGAATGGGCACGTAAAATTTCGCTTTAAAAACAGTTTTGCTTGTGACGGGAAATACACGAAGCTTTCCAACAAAGCTGAGAGCCGCATAAACGAGGTGACGAGCATTGTTTGTTTGGACCGACTGCAGACATACAACGCAAAAATGAATTGTTAAATGCCCCCCGAAAGACCAGATAAAGTGAACCTTAGTGACACTGTAGACATAAACACCCAGCATATGTTACGTATAAATTTTAATAAGAGCAATCGGGATCTCAGAATGCTCAACGCTATCTGGTTAAGAAAACGAAAAATAACAGCATTCAAAAAAACTGACGTCAACAATACAGCGGACCAAGTGTCGTTTCTGGCGCTGAATAATCTCCAACGGCTGAAAATCTCTGCACAGCGTTTCTGAAAGGTCAGTCGGATCAAATATTTGGCCTTCTATTTCTTCCAAGGGCGTTGTCCCCCCCGAGGGCGGTGGTCCGGCTGGCTGTCCGTGAGGCACTGCGGCTCATCTGCATAGAATCGGACGCAGCCGGGATCCCGCCTAGCTATTACTGCCGCGGAGGCACCCGCAGTGCCTGTTCATTATTACTGATCACGGTATTCGGTCAGAGACTAAATCATGTTTATTTCAACAGGTAAATTTTCGGTGGACCTATACTTTCATTAAATGATACGCGATTTTTACGACCTTGAAACCTTTCTGTTCTTTTCTTTTGCCTTCCTGTTCACTCGTCTAGCTTTTTCGTCGATTGCATGATGTTCTAGAACGTTCTCTCTACATCTTGTCTTCAATTTGTGGAGGTTGGCTGCAAGCAATGTAAGCTTACTGACACTGAATGTTGTTACAATTCATACCATCAAATGGTAACAGTTCTCCATGTTAAAATTAAATGTGATGAGTTTTGTGTGTTGCTTAATGTTGCTATAGCAGTAAACACAAAGCAATTTGATCAGTTTGTTAGTAAAAACCGAGGGACCACTGAATGACCTGTATTTACTTAGGTAATCTGGGTAGAAAGGTGTTCCTGTATACAGGGTGAACATTAACGAATCCGATATACTGCATGGCCGGATTCCCGACTGGAAATTGAGAACAACATATCCTTTGAAAATTTGTCCGAAAATGCATCGTTGTCACGGTAGGTGGCGCTGATGAATGACAGTTTCTCTAACTATATGCCGTGTATTTCTCGTCTGTTTAATGCTGTGTGATTGGTGCAACGTACTGTATACAGCAGAATGGTCCGATAATCATGTCGACAACAAGCCGAGATGGTGTTTGTGTATGGTTAAGCTGATGGAAATGGTCGAGTGGCAACATGGCTATAGCGAAACAAGTGCCGTCGCAGACACCAACATCACAAAAATGGTTCAAATGGCTTTGAGCGCTGTGGGACTTAACATCTGAGGTCATCAGTCCCTTAGAACTTAGAACTACTTAAACCTAACTAACCTAAGGACGTCACATACATCTATGCCCTAGGCAGAATTCGAACACGCAATCGCAGCAGCAGCGCGGTTGAGGACTGAAGCGGCTAGAACCGCTCGGCGACAGCGGCCGGCAACAACATCACAGAACAGCTCAAGCCCTATTTGGAAATCAGGGTACTTTTAGACGGACCAACGTGTAGGGAGACGGCAGACAGTGCATGTACTATATTTGGAGGACCGGGTTCTACAGGATAATGAGAGGAACTTTAGTACAAGCTCCACGAAAGTGGCCCGCCAACATGATGAAAGCCAAAGTACGATTACGTGTATCCGGCATGACAACCGGTACTATCCTTAAACCTGATATACAAGGAGACCACTTTGAACATCTGTTGTGACGTGGACACGATGCAGTTCTCTACTGTGTTCCGGGACTATTTGTTGCCGTCGCACAAACACCGTTCATTTCTGGACACATTTTCACAGGACGTTTAATCTGCCATATCCAGTCATGAACCCGTTCCTGCAGTTGTCGACTATACAAGTTCATCCTGTATTACTTTTATCTATAACGGAGAACTTAGCACAGAGTTAATTATAACACAATGAATAAATAACAAGGGCCTGCTATTCCATCGACCAGCATGTATTGTGTGACATCTTAACAAAAGTTGGAGGTTGCATTAAAACACTGGAAAAACTATAAAAAAGACACATTCAAAAGTCAAATTCATGGGAGAACCCTCGAAAGCGTTTATAATTAAAAGTAGAGTCCGACAGGATGATGGATTCTCCCTATTTATGTCCAGCTGCCTGTTAGAGAACGTCGTCCGAGAATGGAAAAAGGCATTACCGAGAAAGGGGTACTGAACAAAGTTCACTTTGGAAGAGCTATGAACGGTGTTAGAGTCAATTCTTTTGCCTTCGCCAATTACTTGGCGATTCCGTCAAGAAACGTATAGAAAGTTGGGCACGAGATAAACATGCTGCGGGAACAGGCAGAAAAAGTTGACCTCCAAATTTCTTTTGAGAAAAGAAAGTGCATAAGCAACATCCGGACAGCATATCGGAAGCTATCTACAGGGTACGACAAAACAGAATACTCAGACTGTTTCAGATACTCTGGTGAGATAGTGCAGATGAAAACCAACGAAAAAGGAGATAACGATAGGAGGCGAGAGAAGATGGCCGCAACTTTTCGAAGGACGCGGGTGCTGTACAAGAAAAAGGCTGGCTCAAGAGATACTAAATTCAGGCACTACAACTCATCTACCAAATGGCTGTGCGCAGCTGAATGCCTTAGAATTACAGCAAAGACTGCAGTGAGAGAAACTGAACAGTTTCAGCTAGGTAATGGGTACTAGGCTAATAGACATACAATATAGACTTCGTGGAAAAGAACTGTTACACAGGGATATTGAACGGCTAATAGAGTCAATAAATGCCGGCAGGTGTGGCCTAGTGGTTCTAGGCGCATCAGTCTGGAACCGCGCGACTGATACGACCGCATGTTCGAATCCTGCCTCGGGCATAGATGTGTGTGATGTCCTTAGGTTAGTTAGGTTTAAGTAGTTCTACGTTCTAGGGGACTGCTGACCTCAGATGTTAAGTCCCGTAGTTCTCAGAGACATTTGAACCATTTTTTGAGTTAATAAAGCCACGACGACTGAAGTTCTAAGGACATCTGTCCAGTGTGGATTCAACCAGACTAATGAGGCATATTTTTAATTCATTGGATAACAGACCTAAATTACACGCATTCACGACCAAGTTCGCTAACGCATGACTGAGTGGTGACGCAAGCGCCGGGGGTAAACCGTTTCGAAACCTGGTGGTGGGAAACTAGTCCACTGTCAGTGTTTAGGCGACAAGGGGACCTGAGATGGTGTCGCAAAATTTCTGGTCACCGGACTTTGCGCCAATATCTTGTTTTAAATGTCGTGCCTCTCCGCAGTGTCGAGTAAAGTGAGACATTGTGACACTGTTGATGGTGATCCATCCGTTGAACGGGGCGTTAAGCTTTTTTTCAAAGATATTTCTTTATTTTGGCTTTGGGTTATAGGGACCATACAGCCAACAACAGCTGTAATGTGCCAAAGAAGCATAATCGCTAAAAAGTAGAATGGCACAAATTTACGAAGTTAATATACAAATACGCTCTTAAAGTAAAATAGAAGCGCTATTAGACAAACACCAGACAGATGACGGCAGTGATGACAATTACATGAGAGCAGAATTATAAACAGCACTATACAGCAATATTATGACAAACATACTTGTGCCGCTATAGAAAAGGCAAAACATTAACAGCTGCAGACCAGTGGGAAGGGGGGGGGGGGGGGGGGCGAGGCGGAGGCAGAAACTGACCCCAACGAAGTTTTTAGGCTAAAACTCCTGTCGTGTTCAGTAGTTTATTTAATAAATACATGACATTTATCGTAATTATAATTGCTACATTCGACAATAAGAACAGCTTTTGGTTTACACTCATTGTTGAGTTATAGCGATTGTTATAACCGAAGGTGCAGCAGGTCAACAGTCACCACTCGCAGTCAACTGGTAAACAGTGTGGTGAGTGGAAGGTAAGATCTTTGTGGCATTTGATGGAATGTGCAAGAAAATGAAATTGACAGATGACGAATTTAGAAATTTGCTTGAGAGCTCAGACAATGAACTTAGTGGTGAACTATCCGAAAGCTCAAGCAGTGAAACGGATGATGTCGTCATGGAAATTTCAGATCAAGTAGTTTCTGACAACAGCGAGTTGGATGAAAGTCAACTGGGTGGGTATTGATTTTATTACTTTTTGCAGATATTTTGGAGTATATTAGGAGGTGTGTCTCGGTAGGGTACTTAGTTTGCTAGTGTTCGGTCCTGTTTTCATATTTTTATAGATATTCAACCAAGAAGAAGACGACCCATGCCGAAAGCACAAATTGATCAACTTGAAAAAGACATGGTGGCCCCATCAAGTATGATATGGAAGGGAAGCCCTTACATAAATCAGAGGAGGAGGTCTGTTGCTAACGTAATGAGAACCCTGAAAGGAACTAAGCCAGGGATAAATCCTGATATACCAGGTAAAGCTTTTCTCATGTACTTCGATGATAACATCCTGGATAACATTTTGATGTGTACCAGTCAAAAGCTTGGAAATCTTAGGGAATCATCCGAAGATTTTTCATAAAAAATTCGATAGCATTTGAAAGGGAAGAAATTATGTCAGCAATTGGAGTTCTATTGAATTGTGGAGTTCATAAACGGAACAAGGACGGTTTATATGACATATTTAGTAAAGAAAACTTTCCAGTGTACCGAGCTTCATTTTCGGAGAATAGACTGAGGCTCTTACTGAAGTGCTTCCGTTTTGATGATGCTCTAACTCGAGCAGCTAGAAAACAGACCGACTAATTTGTTCCTATCAGGGATATAAGTATTATGATAGTTAGTAAATTTCCTGAGTTTTGTAATCCTAGTGAGTCAGTCGCAGTGGATGAAAAGCTTGTGACCTTCCATGGGCGATGCCCATTCAGCCTATAATTTCCAACAGAACCAGGAAAATATGGAATAGAGGTGAACCTGTTATGTGATTCAGATACGAAATGCTGCTTCGCTGTGGATTCATACGCTGGAAAGCACGTTAGTGAGAAGAACCATAACAGTGGCCTGAAATAGTTAGAAGATTGACTGAAATGCCTAACTTGAAACAATCTGGAAGAAATGTTACCATGGACAGAACACTACTTTTTCACTCGCATCTGATCTTTTGAAAGAGAAAATAACTACAGTTGGTACTATTAGAAGTGACAAATGCGATGTTCCTACAGAACTCCGTCCTGTTTCTCTAAAAAATGCTACACCTGGAACTATCCGATTTGCCTTCAGTGATGATGCCACTTTAGTCAGTTACTTGCATAAGAAAGGAAAGGTTGTTACGCTATTGTCAACCCAACATCATGATATGAATGTGACGGAAGAGAAGCCAGACACCATCCTATTCTACAACTGTACAAAGTCAGGAGTGGATACCTTCGATAAGTGTGTAAGAACGTACAGCTGCCGTCGAGCAACGCGTCGATGGCCAAAGGCGGTGTTTTTCAACTTGATTGACATTGCAGCATACAATTCATATGTTGTATTTCAAGATACACACAAGGAATGGACATAGAATTACTTGACAAAGAGTTCTGGAAGAAAGAAGTACCTGAAAGATCTTGCTCAAGAGCTTTGTGACATCAACATGAAAGGACGCGCTCAAAATGCTGTGGGCTTACACTCAGAATACACTACAGCGGTATCAACTTTTGGGTATGGGTGTAATCAAAATCAAGGTGCTGTGAGCAAAGGAAACAACGTTACAGAGCCGCGACTGAAAGTAACACGTGCAGCTGTGCATAATCTGCCAAAGAAAGGACTCCGTTACTTATGTGCCAGAAGCAAAGACCGTAAGTACATGAGGGCTTGCACTTCTTGCAGAAAGTATATCTGCCCTTCACACAACAAGAAAGAAGAAGTAGTACGTACTATAAAGTGTTCTGAATGTGAATCTGAGTAATCCTTGTAATTGTGAAATAAATAAAAAATGTAAATGTAGAATTTTGTATTTATTTTTTACTAAAAATTTCCCAGAAACCCTTTCCCAGTAATAATAACCAACATTTTAATCTTCTAATCTGCCAAAATTATCGAAATACATGAGCAATGTGATTTATCCTGGATAGAGAATGTGTGATGGTTGTGGAGTCAATCGCTGAACCCTCCCATTGGCGTTGGCCAGTGCAACTGTTAAAAGTCAAACGCAGTACACCATGCAGTAAGTGCAACACTAGCTGAAGAACAGAACTGCAAATACCAACATATAACAATGTGAGAATTATAGCATACAGACAGGGTCGTTAAGACTGGCGGCCCCCTTGGTGTTATTCGCTAGGAGTAGGCTATGTGCAGACACGGGGGCTCATCTTGTCCCTTCTCTCATCACACACACACACACACACACACACACACACACACACACACACTCATAAACACGCACACAGTACATATACGTAGCACTACAAAATTTGAATGAGACATGTTGCAAATGAATTAAGAAAAAGAAACAAATTTCTCTGATTAATGGTTCAAGAAAGTAAGGAAGGACTTCAAGAGCTCTGAAGTGAATTAGGAGGACATCTTCAACTCATCAAAGTATAGATCATTGTTCAACAAATCTAAGATCTTCCACGATGAGCAAAAGCATAAAAATTACTAGTTGGAAGTAAGAAGACAGGCGAAGAGAAAATCAATGAAACGCTTTTCGGCTGCAAGAAAGACTTCCACAAATGCATTATTGTTACTTGGCGTGATCTCCAGTGGCACTAATTACAGAAAAAAAAGAAAAAATTTTCTTGGTTGCTCTGATGATGAGTGGAAATAATGATGTAGAGGCGCGTAGAAACCACGAAATCTGTTTGGCGAGATTTATTTCCAACTGTTACTTACCTCAAGTGTATGTGACGTATTTTTATTAATATTGGCAACTGCTGTTCACTCAGATCCTTTATTTTTTCAGTCATCAGACTTCTGACTGGTTTGATGGGACCCACCACGAATTTCTCTCCTGTGCTAACAAAGCACTACGGGGCTTAACATCTGAGTTCATCAGTCCCCTAGAACTTAGAACTACTTAAACCTAACTAACCTAAGGACATCACATACATCCATGCCCGAGGAAGGATTAGAACCTGCGACCGTAGCAGCAGCGCCGTTCCGGAAAGAAGCGCCTAGAGTCGCTTGGCCACAGCGGCCGGCATATGCTAACGTCTTCATCTCAGATTATCACTTGCAGTCTATGTCCTCATTATTTTCTGCATGCATTCAAATCTCTGTCTTCCTCTACAGTTTTTGCACTCTACAGCTCCGTCTATACCATGGAAGTCATTCCCTGATGGTTAACAGACGTCCTATCATCCTATCACTTCTCCCTGTCAGTGTTTTAAAAATATTCCTTTCCTCTCCGATTCTCCACAGAACCTCATTATTTACATTTTGACTCCACCTAGTTTTCAGCATTCATCTGTAGCATCCTAACTACTTGAAAGTGACTTTGTGTCGAAACCGCAATTGTGAAAATTATAATGAATGGTACAGCCTAGAGCGAACATGACCTCATTAAAGAAATATCACTGGGCAGCTTGAGAATGTCTTTCAGAAGCTGACAGTTCAGACTGTTCAACGTTTCCGGGAAACTCTTCCACGAATCAAACCAACCTGTGACCTCATTTAGAAAATAATTTATTTTCGATCACTACAGTTACAGTACTAAATTTATGACTTTTGTCGTGAGCGAGCTATTTCAGATCTGAGGATTATCATGAATAGTTGAAATGTTGCTCTTTCTAAAACCCGTGACCATCTGTGTGACTTTTTAGTTACCTTCTTTCCTGTTTGGCATTGGTATTTTAGGAAGAGTCACAAAAATGTTGCGTGACACAGTAAGAGTGACAGTCACCCGAGGTAACGAGCGATTTTAGCTCACTGTAGTGCACCAGTTCTTTTAGAGGAATCATAATAATTTATTAAAATTTCAATTACATAGGTGTAACAACTGAGTGCATTTCTTGGGTGTGGGCGCTCTATAACTGCTATAATGAACAACGAAACCAACGCCGACAGTATTAAGTAAATGTAACAAGTAATCTATTAAACATCTACTCAATTACGTGAGTGGCGTTCACCATAAAAAATTCGTAATTGTCAGTCTTTTTAGTGGATAGGTGGATGATGGTGGATGATGATGGATGGTGATGGATGGCGTTAGGGTTTGAGTTTAATTTTATACAGAAATCACAACAGACAGAGTAGTAAACATTACATCGTAAAATAAAAGGCTGAAGTGCAGGAATTAGTTAACTTTAACACTGCGTAAACAAACGACGCCTTCTGTAATATGCTCTAAAAGCGACAACTGGTTAAAAAGAAAACAAATATTTTTTTAATGTCTGACAGATTGCTCTCTCCATTGTTGTTCGGCTTGGTCTAGGTTTATCTTTTTGTATACTCACCTATGGGAACTGCACACTTATTAGTGTTAGAGTTGATGCTGACACTGTTCGAAGGTATAATAGGGCGCATAAGAACCATGATAACGTTAGCCATCGGGCAGCTCGTTCCGTAATCCATGATCAATATCAAAATGAAATGACGCGTTGGAGAAATCCAGTGCTATTGATGTCTAAATAAATAGTGGAATGTACAACCTAGGTCACATTTTATTTTATTTGCATACGTGAACGTGTTTCACATCCAATTTTCAACGACATCTATGAATCTGGTCTTCAGTAAAAATAACTATGAAGAGAACATACGTTGCATTTGTGACAATTGTTCCTTTATGCTCTCCCTGCAACTCTGTACAACCTCTGGTTCTTTCGCTATATCGAGGTCCCATCTCCTTAAATTCCCAAATTTTTGCAGTTTCTTCAGTTTTAATCTGCAGTTCATAACCAATAGATTGTGGTCAGAGACCACATCTGCCCCTGGAAATGTCTTACAATTTAATACCTGGTTCCTAAATCTCTGTCTTACCATTATTTAATCAATCTGATACTTTGTAATATTTCCAGGATTCTTCCATCTGTACAACCTTCTTTTATGATTCTTGAACCAAGTGTTAGCTATGATTAAGTTCTGCTCTGTGCAAAATTCTACCAGACGGCTTCCTTTTTCATTTCTTTCCCCCAATCCATATTCACCTACTATGTTTCCTTCTCTTCCTTTTCCTACTCTCGAATTCCAGTCACCCACAACTATAAAATTTTCGTCTCCCTTCACTATCTGAATAATTTATTTCATTTCATCATATATTTCTTCAATTTCTTCGTCATCTGCAGAGCTAGTTGGCATATAAACTTGTACCACCGTGGTAGGCGTGGGCTTCGTATCTATCTTGGCCACAATAATGCGTTCACTATGATGTTTGTAGCAGCTTTCCTATTTTCCTATTCATTATTAAACCTACTCCAGCATTACCCCTATTTGATTTTGTGTTTATAACCCTGTATTTGCCTGACCAAAAGTCTTGTCCTCCTGCCACCGAACTTCACTAATTCCCACTATATCTAACTTTAACCTATCCATTTCCCTTTTTAAATTTTCTAACCTACCTGACCGATTAAGGGATCTGACATTCCACGCTCCGATCCGCAGAATGACAGTTTTCTTTCTGCTAATAACGACGTCCTCTTGAGTAGTCCCCGCCCGGAGATCCGAATGGGGGACTATTTTACCTCCGGAAAATTTTACCCAAGAGGTCGCCATAATCATTTAACCATAGAGTAAAGCTGCATGCACTCGGGAAAAATTACGGCTGTAGTTTCCCCTTACTTTCAACCGTTCGCAGTACCAGCACAGCAAGGCCGTTTTGATTAGTGTTACAAGGCCATATCAGTCAATCATCCAAACTGTTGCCCCTGAAACTACTGAAAAGGCTGCTGCCCCTCTTCAGGAACCACACGTTTGTCTGGCCTCTCAACAGATACCCTTCCGTTATGGTTGCACCTACGGTACGGCCATCTGTATCGCTGAGGCACGCAAGCCTCTCCCCATAAAAGGCAAGGTCCATGGTTCATAGGGGTGAGGGGACAGTTATCCTGCTGAAAGAAGCCATCGCAATCGCATGAAGGGGTACGGGTGATGTGCCCATAAGCCTTAGCTACCGAAGTGCCTTCGACTACTGTAACAGGTCCTATGAAGCCCGAGGTAAATGCCTCCCCCACATAATAATACTGCTCCCACCGTCCTCTTTCCATGCCGATGTGCGTCTTTCGAGCAGTCGTTCACGAGGATGGCGGCATGCCAGCACACGAATACCTGGCGTTACAAGTAATTTGACTGACCTGACAGGACAACATGTTCCCATTGATCCGTGGTCCAGTAACGATGGTCGTTTACTCGCTGCTGTCGTGGCAATCCCGTAGGTTCAACATGGGAACACGTACGGATCGTCTGCTGTAATGCCGCATATTCAAGAACGAACACTGAACGACGTGCTCCGATACACTTGTGACTCCCCCATCATTGTACTCTGTCGTCATATCTGTCACAGATCACCATCTGTACTTCTACTTTCCAGAGGGGGAACCAAAAGTTCTCACGACAGTACCATGCGGACAGCCGACCAGCCTCGCCGTTTCGTACGTACTTGTTTCCAGCACCCGGTTATAACAATCAACTGTTTGTCAGACTCGTCAGTCAGTTTCCTCGCCAGCATCTCGTGGTCGTGCGGTAGCGTTCTCGCTTTCCAGGCCCGGGTTCCCGGGTTCGATTCCCGGCGGGGTCAGGGATTTTCTTCGCCTCGTGATGGCTGGGTGTTGTGTGAAGTCCTTAGGTTAGTTAGTTTTAAGTAGTTCTAAGTTCTAGGGGACTGGTGACCATAGACGTTAAGTCCCATAGTGCTCAGAGCCATTTGAAGTCCGTTTCCTCTTTTGTGCTCTACATCGTCGCCAGTGTTCATATTAAGACTGGTATTCAATTAGATTTAGGAATTTACGAACAGAAAAGAATTGTTCTTAACATATAGGATGAAATTGAACTCCCTTGTAGTCTAAAGTGGTTTCCATCACAGCGGTAATTTTGGCTTCTTTAATATTTGTTGTATGAAATTACAGTTTGGTTGTATCTACACTGATGCAAAAAAGTCGCGACACCTAGAAGAAGTTGCCTGAGATAAACGGAAGCTCATAGGCACCTTTCTCCATCTGAACTATGATATATATTCAAATTTCGCACTTGTTCAACTAACAGTGGCGCTACCCTGTAACGGTCGTGAGCGTTCGCTACAATTGAGACTGACTATGGTGAGTTGATGTTAATCAAGAATGCCTTTAAGGCGACAAAGGCCCTAGTGACAAACCCCAGCTGAGTTTGAAGGAGGTCTTGTAATACGGCTACGAGAAGCTGAACGTCCCTTCTGCGATACTGCAAAAAACTTGATAGGAATGTAGCCACTGCACGTGACTGCTGGCAGCAGTAGTCACGAGAATGTATGGTCGCAAAAAGACCGGGCTCAGGACAGCAACGTGACACAACCGAGAGGTAAGACCATCGTTTTAGGCGTATGGCTCTGGCGCATCGTACTGCATCTGCTGCAGAAATTTGAACAACAGTTGGCACTGTAGTGACACAAAAAACTGTTAAAAGTCGGTTACTTCAAGGACAGCTGCGAGCCAGACGCTGTACAGCCTGCATTCCATTGACCCCAAACCATTGCCATTTGCGACTTCATTCGTGTAAAGTGAGAGCTCATTGGAGGGCAGGGAAGAGTCCTGTTGTGTTTTATGATGAAAGCTAGTTGTGCCTCGTTGTCAATGATGGCCGTGTGTTGTTTAGAAGGAGACCAGCTGAGGGCGTGCAACCAACCCGTCTGTGTAGTAGACACACGAGAACTACACCTGGAGTTACGGTCTTGGGTGCGATTTCGTATGACAGCAGGAGCATTCTCATGGTTATGCCACGCACACCCACTGCAAATTTATACTTCAGTCCGGTGATTAGCGTTGTTCTGCTGCCATTCATGAACAGCATTGCAGGGGATTTTTGCCAACATGGTGACACTCGTACACATACTGCTGTTGTAACGAAACATGCTCTGCAGACAGTCCACATGTTGTCCTGGCCTGTTCGATGCCAGCTCTGTCTGCAGTCGAGCACATTTGATGCATCATTTGAACAACTCCAACAAACAGCATTAACAGTCCCAGTATTTACCAACCAAGTGCAACAGTCATGGAATTCCAAACGACAAACTGATAACTAGCAGTATAGCGGGAGCAATGGCGACACCACCGCAGACGTTAACACCATCTGTAACAATATGACGGAACCACAGACCAATCAGAAGCCGTATTTGAGTATATAAGGCCAACGCAGCAGTAGTTTTGACAGTCAGTTGCTCCTGACGAAGACATGGTGAAAATCGTCGAGGACTCAATGTTTTACCGCGAACTGTCGCGGCAAGAAGTCCGAGAATGTTTTATATAACAGTCGGGTCGCGAAAGATGGTTCAAATGGCTCTGAGCACTATGGGACTTAACATCTGTGGTCATCAGTCCCCTAGAACTCAGAACTACTTAAACCTAACTAACCTAAGGACAGCACACAACACCCAGCCATCACGAGGCAGAGAAAATCCCTGACCTCGCCGGCAAACGAACCCGGGAACCCGGGCGTGGGAAGCGAGAACTCTACCGCACGACCGCGAGATGCGAGCGTCGCGAAAGACTTCGTTATCATATAGCATCCGGTAGCTGTACAGCACAATGTACTCATGTCTACTTGTTAACCTTCAACATTCTGGTGGTTTCAACTACTATTACTGCACCAGTATTTCACATTTACAATGGATTATCTCACGCTTACATGAACCTGTGATCTTGCAGTGTTACTCACTTAAATATATCACCTAGACAAAAGTATTCCCGAAATTCCATTATCTTAAATGAATTATTTTTGATGTTGCTATTATATCCCGTTAAGGTAGTTGCTATGGGTATGGGAACGATGCGGGAGACCCGCACCGCCTTACTAGATAAGGTCCTAATGGAGGTGGTTTGTCGTTGCCTGCCTCAGACGTAATAGAGATGAACGATGATGGTGAAGACGGGACAACAACACCCAGTCATCTCGGGGCAGGTGAAAATCCCTGATCCCGCCGGGACCCCGTGCTCGGAAAGCGAGAACACTAACGCGAGTCCACGAGCTATAACAAACCGAATCTCTGTTGTACCTGTATCTAGGGTTATAGTTCGATTACTCATTCTATGAAATGCTTGCCGGCAACGATGACATCCTCACCAGTATACGATTAAACACAAACCGGTGGCTCCCAGCACATCAAAAATTGTGGGACTGCCGGTACCACTATTTCATCTGGATCTATTGCACGCCGTGGGGATTCCCCACGCAGTGAGAGAACTGTTGACGTTACCAAGGACAAGTGAATCCTGTTCGTAGCCATGTTTCTTTTTCACGTATTTCATTTATTACTTTCGGACGTATATCTATAGTACTATTACTACTTCAAAAGCATCAGTCTATTTTTACATGTAACCACTTTACGCTTTCTTACAGTCAGAAGTCAACCATTGCTCCACATTCTCGAATCAGTTTACTGAAACGATTGTTACATGTAATTGAAAAATGTACTAACCCCGCAATTGACTATGCTCTCTGACAGTGACTACTGTCAGTGATTCTTTGCTTTTTAACGTTTGTCACCGACACGTCCACCAACGCTAAGACGTGTAACTCGTACCGCTTTATTTAATTAATATGTATATCGTTAGTACGCTCATTTACCTACTACGTGTGCTTTTTCTCTGTCTTATAAGGTAATTGACTTATTGGTTTTTCGGCATTTATCTGGTATGTTTATATTCCTGTTTCACAACATCGGAAATATCTTCTTTTTTTTCGTCCCACCAGTAGATATGATAGTAACGGTAAAGGAGAAAGCAATTATAGTGTGCATGAAATAAACTATAACTACAACTATGAATTCTACGGTTTCTAATATTCTAAACGGCTGAATATAAGATATCTCCTGTTTAGCCTTTAGACTTTTGCTTTCTTCCGCTTTATTTCTTTGGGAGTCTGCCGAGACGATACTGTTTGATATTGTATCATCAGAAGTAACTGTAAATGCAAGTGATAATGCCCTTGTTGTCCGCAGCCATAAATTTCTGTGTTGGCTAACGTAAGTCCGCCAGCTGCTTGTGTTGCCTGCGGCGTCCTACCTCAGCTGTTGCCAGGGCTTTGTGTGCACTAATGACATGTGTTCTCCAGCTGAACACCTGCCTGCCGCAGCTCTGCCGATACCTGCTCTGTTTACCAGAAACACGTTATGAGGCGCCGAGTTAAGCCGCTGCGGTAATCCCTTTTGTCAAACACTGCGGCCTCCCTTTGTGTGCAGCTCTGGACTGAGCAGCTACCGACGCACTCTCCAGACCCGTCGCCCGCCGGGGCAAAATACGTCTCTAACATTCCATGGTTTCTGAATGCCAACGGCTGACGTCCTGCATTCGTCTGCTGAATATCAGTGTAACTGTGAAGCTGAGATTCCGAACACCGATGTGTATGCAACTATGAAGTTGAGATTGCGAACTCCTATGTGTAGCGACAGGAAAACTTCGCGTAAACAACAGTTGTTTTAAGTGACACGAAATTGGCACTATCCCGTTCCCGCGCAAAGATGTATGAAAGTCGAGGGCAGCAGTTTACTAATATTGATAACTGATAGTTATTTGACGTTGAATCTCGATTTCGACATTTTTTTCTCGAGACTGAGGTGCTCGTATAATATTAAGATTAAAAGTCATTTCCCAGTCAAAGAACAATGCCTCTAGACGTGTTATCAATAGTTTTGTCGTCGGATGAAACTATTACCTTTATTCCAGGTTAAAAAATTCTAAGATTGTTCCATTATTGTGGTAAAAACAGTTTTGGTGATGGAACAAGCAAGATTTTAAGGTTCCTGAAACGGTAGATACAGGTTTATTCTAAATGATGGACCCATTTTCAAAATTTCGTATTTATTCAAGTAAAAATCCAAAATGAACAAGCCTTATACCAATGAAAAGAGGGTGATACAACTTTTTTTCATAATGTTCGATATCAATTTAATAAATTTAATAATTTGTTATTAATAATTACTTAATAATTAGATATGTGATAAATATTATAAATCTTCAATATGGCTACCGTTGGCTGCACACCAAACATCGACGCAGTAGCCAAACTCGTCCCACACACGCGAAAGCGTATCTGCTCTTACTGAGTGCACAGTAGCAGTGATCCTGTTGCACAGATCGTTCAGAGTGGTTGGTAAAGGCGGGACATTAACAGCTTCCTTCACATGACCTCATAAGAAATAGTCGTATGGTGTGGTCAGAAGTGCAGAGCCAGGTTCTCAAGTCCCCTGCGACCGTTCCAGTGGTGAGGTAGAGTGTCATGCAAAAAGCCTCGTACATCACAGTGCCAATGGGACGGAGCTCCATCCTGTTGGAAAATGAAGTCCTTGGAATGTCCGTCTCACTATAGATTAATTTGAAACTTTTATTAATGATCACCCACACCCAGAAATCTGTACTCTTCTGCTTCTTTTTTGCACTATCACTATCGCGATTTCGCTTTTATGTAATAGATTCAACTATTTTCATGTACCGTTATACACACTTAGTGCATAAATCACTTTTCTTTCAGCATAAAAGCTAAGTTTGTCTCGGCACGAGTCTGTGAGATGCGGGACAGGGGCACAGGTTTCCGTTGCACAGTTGAAACTCCTCTACATTTAATGGCTATGATATCAGAGTTGTAAGAAGAGTTGTTTATACACATACGATTATGAGCCTCTCACAGCAACAGAGGTAATAGATGATAGATATTTAGCATAAAAAAGCACTAATGTACTGTGGATTTTATAATCTAAACGCAGGCACGCTTGATATAAAGCCGTAGTTGTACAGCAGTTGAAGATTGCCGGCAGTTGTGCTCCTTGAAACTGAGAGTGAAGATTTAGCACAAGCTGGTGATATTTCTCGCGGTAGTATTGTGGTAGATCAGGCAACTAACACATTTTGGAGTTTCTGCTATAAGAAACGGACTTTGCGAGGATTGGTTCAGCATGAATAAAAGATACTTTTTCCGTTGAAGCCACAATGTTTCAGCGCAGAATCTCGAGGCCATGTTGAGAAATAAGACCATAAGACTCCGATCCGGAACCACTGGCTAAAATTTCAAATCCAATATATCTTTTTCTTCTTTCTAAGTTATTCTTTTCATTTGCTGCAGAAACCGTCGAAGTTCCCAGGAGATTAAATGGGAACTATGAGCGGTTTATGTTTGCAGTACCGTTGTTGATTTTTGGAATTTGTCGGCGTGGAGTAGAACTGCTACAGATCGGTGATTGCTTGTGAAGATTGGTTACTTGCTTCGTGTCGCGGATTAAAGCTGGTGCTGGTGACCCTTACTAATGACTATCTCGCTAATATAACTGTGTAAACCGCTGATCTGCGTCGACCAATAAACAGATGCTTTGCAGACAGTAATGTCATTGGGCATCTAATCGTGTTTACTCGTGTCGCTAAATTTTCAGACCCCATCGCCTGCGCTTAGTACCTGCGTTTGTAACGTCGCCCTATTAAAAGGAGGAGAAGCGGGTTTTTGCAACTTGTAAGTGGAAGCATAAGGAAGTATTCTTACCTAAAAGAGGCGGAAAATCAGGATTTAATACCATGTTAGTAAAGACTAAGGACAAGGCCGGACTGTGGAATGGTTAGGATGGAATTCGGCCGTGCTCTTTTAAAGGTACTTTCCCGCCTCACACGATTTTGGGAAATCACTGAAAACATCCATCACAATTTTCGGTTGGAGATTTGAATCGCCGTCTCCCAGAATGCGAGTGCAGCATTTTACCACTGAGCTATCTCTCTCTGGTATAACATTACTTGCTAAACTACATACGGATATAAGCATGCAGACACCAGAACAAATCTTTCAATCTGCAGCAGACTGTGTGCCGTTTTGAAGTTTCCTGTCAGATTTATACTGCGTGCAGACTGCGTGTCCAGCGTCAAACCCAGCGCTTCGTGGACGACGCCGACTGAGCTGGGCAAGCAGTAATATTTCTGGAGCCATTGCTTTATGCCCCTATATTTCATCTGAGTTAAAGCGAGGCCATTGTAGCAAACATATGGTATCGCAAGATGAGATGAGGTAAACATGAGAGATGCTGGTACCTGGCTAGAGAACTTGTGACAAAATGCGCCAACAGAATGGTTCGCTGAAATGAAAATAGTAGGTATTTTTCCTGTACCTACGTGGACAATCTCCAATTTTCAGTTATTAAACATATTACGCACACAACTGAATTTCTATGGAGCTGTGAATCACTAAGCGTATCCTTGGCTATATTACTAACGACGGCCTAGCGTAGTGTTCTGCGTCAAACGAATCAGTACTCTTTCGGATGGCATGGCATTACGAAATACAGCTTTAAGGAGTGCCGGCTCATCCTAAATATGACCAAAGTGCTGCAATGTTGTGGCCTATAGGCTTTCGACTTACAAGGATAGTAATCGCAACTAAATTGAACATATTAATTTTACGTATATAAAATGAACTGTTTAAAAAGATTTAAAATTTATAATTCAGCGTTTAACGATGTGAGGAGTAAATACAAAAATATGGAACCTGCAGGAATCAAACCCCCGCTACTATATTCCTAGTCCACACTCATAACCTCTTTGTCATCGGGTCGGTGCAACAGTTATCGCTCAAAATTTCCTAAATTTATCCGTAAATCAGTAACATCGTTTTACTCTTTGCTGTGGCCCACTCCGGCGAGATATTTTAGGAACTTGATAAGGTCATCTACCTGCTTCTGTTCACATAGTTTCCGCCAAATCGGTGGACCATGTCCCACACCCTCCGAAAACACATACTAAAAGAAGTGACATTTTCCACTTTTGCTGTGTTAATTTGATTTGTTCACGGCTAACTTCAACCTAGAAGGCCATGCTCAAATGATTTGGTGGTTGTGCAATAGAAAGTTGTGTGTTACACATCGAAATCTCAGCATCCTCAAAATTGTGTTCTCTGTTTGTTTCGGTTCACATACGCGGTCTTGTTGGTTCTACAGTTTGACTTTTACCAATGTATCAGACCAGCAAGATAACTTTGTGAATCAGAAACAAACAGAAAACATATATTTAAAGACGCTGACACCTCAAGATATATGGCATAGTTTTCTATTGCAGAACCACGAAATCACTTGAAAATTGCCTAGAAGGCTGAATTGTTTAACACTGCGAGCTATAAAATGAAATGAAAAGAAAAAAAAATATATCTATAGGGGTGGGACTCGAACGCAGTCAGACAAATTATCATTCTGCACAGCTAACTACTTCTCCACAGAGCTGCTACTGCGCTGGAGCTTCAAAAACCCTCATACTCTACACTTGCACAATATATTAAACCCAATTTCAGAGAAAAACACTGACCTCGCGCTATGAGCAAACTAGCACTCATAGAGGCGAAGGAATGAATTCACATCAGAGCAATCACAGTCGGAAATATGCAAGTGCGTCCCTTCTCTGAATTGATCCCAGTACAGCGTTCATCATTTTAGCACTCCACACTGGTTTCTAGTTATCACGGAGAGAGTACCATAGAATGTGCTTTGCTCTTTTTATTTCCATATCAGCTTGAAATCGAAGAGAAATGGCGTAATTTTAGTGCCGCTTAGGCTCACGTTCGAAGAGAAATGGTGTAATTTTAGAGCGACATCTACAGTGAACTGTATCACATTAACGCATGATTGTCTACCGCCACTGCATTTAAGCTCAGGTAGTAGCGAGCAATGCTGACTAATTTATATGTTCAGGAAAGTGTAATTTGTCTTTTGTTATGTTAATAATATTCGTTACTCAGTTGGATGTGATGAAGAACTGTATTCTGTCACGAGTGAACGATGATTTAGCAAGTGACTTTCATAGCAATGCATTATTACATAGCATTGTTGCTAGTAATGTTGTAACTATTTTATGCGAAGGAATGTTTATAATAAAAATAGGTATCATTCCTATAACATAGGGATCTCATTATTTCTATGAGATTAAAGTGTCAGCCTGTTTTATTGCACTTTCATAGAAACATCACATCAGATGCAACAGTCTTAAGATCTGCTTGCTGTCAAATGAAGATGACAGTTTGGTGGAAATACTAGAAATTCAGTGTCTTGTTGTGGCGCTGCATGATACAATTAGGGTCCCTTACACATCCTGACACTTCAGCATAAACGAAGACTGCAATGCACCATGTATCGTAACACTGAGAAGGGAGTCGAACACTGATTCTTTAACCACTTACTAGTTATGAAGTTGCTACTGAAATGGCATAAGTTCTTATTATGCTGTGCATGGCATAGCTGGATGGAATAGGTGAACTTTTATATATTACAATTAGCGCTTTAGGGCACGACTCCTGATGCATCCTCATATTTTTTTCTAGTACCTCTCTACTATTTCCTGAAACCTCCAATAAGCTTCCCTGGAATAAGGGATATTACTCACAATCCGTTGCATAGAGAATGATTCTCTCTGGAAAAAATCATCTGATCTGTGGTTCTGTCACTCTCTACAAAATCCATTCTACCAAGTGTGGCAGACAAGCAAGTTATGCAGGAACAGGGCTTCTGCAAATTTTGGAAGATAAGAGAAGACGTACTGTAGTAAGTGAAGCTGTGAAGGCGGCCCTTGAGTAGTGCCTGTAAGGCTCATTCGGTAATAGCATTGCACAAGGATAACAAGATTTCAGGCAGACAGTTTCAGTCTGTCATGAAGTTCTTAACACATAAATTTTTAGTGTGGTTACATAAATGTTGTGGTCAAGAGAGCAGCTACCACACAAAGTGTTAGAAGATGTCTTTGAACACGTTACTCTTCTGGAAATTTCCTAGCAACCGCTCCCTTACCTAGGCTCGTTACAGCACAAATATGTTAAACGAATTACAGTTAAAAATGCTACAGGAAAGCCGTCTTTTCTCAGGAAAATGATTAACCTGAAAATTCTGAGCAGTGAGTTTAAGAGACGTCAAGAACCGTAACATCGTTATTAGCTACATGGATGGCACGTAGTAATATTCAGTCAGACACATTCATGATTGTACAGAGACGAGCATAGCTCACAAATTAAGTAGAAAGGGCTTCTGATAAAGCAATCCATGAAACACCGGATGCCAGCTTGTGGGGTTTCAGAGTAGATCTAGAAGCAAATATTTTAAATATTAAATACTTAAATCATCTGCCAACTTCCATTAATCTAACTTTTTTCTTCAGGGAGCAGTCAGCAATAGAAACATATTTTGAGAAATCGATTTGTATTGTTTTCCTTATTTATTGCCATCGTTTTTCGGCCCTCGATTATCATTCAGGTAACTGTATTAACGAGAAACAAAGAAAACACCGTGTGGAAACAACGAGCAGGAAGACCACGTGTAGCCAACTAATCATTTTTTGTTTGTTACAAAAGAAAAATATGGGTTCACACTTCAAACATAAGACCACAAACAAGGAATTTCTTGAGTATGGTGAAACTTATAGTGTACATCCACAATAGCAACATTTTCAATAGTGAAACTCTGTGACAATAAATGGCAGAGGAGTAACAGGACGCTACAATTCCAGTACAACGAAAACAGGTGTGAAAGATACATTGCCATTTCATAACAAAGATAGAATCATGTCGTTTAACACGCCGAAATAAGCCGTTTTATATAGTAGTACAAATGCATAGAAGGCGTGAAAAATTGTGAACACAGTCGCGACAAAAACAGTAATGTCATATTAACGTCGCAGTATCTTTTTTTTTCCTTTTCCCTATAGCAATGATTACTGTCGAAAACATTGTCAATAAATCGTAATGTTATAAAAACGTGCCAAGTTCTATACAGCATACTGCTGTAAGCACGAAGATACAAAAAAGCTTAAAGACATAATATTATGTTTAATGTAATGTTTTAATGCAAGGAAATGAAAGAATGTAGAATATGTGTCTGTAACTTACGTCAAAAGTGTAAAGTGAAAACATAGTCCACGAGTAAACTATGACTAAAGGGAGGTACAAAACAAATGATCTAAAGAACCTCAAAAGCTATTTAGAAAATAACATATACATAATTTGAAAAATTTCCAAGAAAGGGACAAGAACAAAATATGTTATAGTCAGTGCAAGAATGCCGGTGACTGTTGCTCATTCCAAGTGAACCTCGCAAAAAGAAAAAGAATTACCAGTACAAAATCCATATGTGAAACTAGAAAATAACGATAAAAACTACTCTTTGTTTTTACAGATTTACAAGGTTCAACTGATTAATAAACTAACTCTTCAATGTGTGGGAGTATTGAAAAGCATTATCCTAAGAAGAAGAAAAAGTTACACGTGAATCGTGGTCTAAATTCTAATGCAAGTTTCAGACTCATTGGTCTAATCCTAAATAGGACGTGGAAAAGCTATATCCACATACAAAAGTTCTAAAAGAAAAGGGTTAGAAACATGCTCACAACCACATATCTTGATATGGAACAGTTTGTTCAATATCGGAGACTGAATACCAGTTAAGTTTAACACTCGGTGCAGCAACGCAACAGTAATTAATAAGGCGAGCCTATAGTTAAAAATGAGAGAACAGAAAAGCATACACTACTGGTCATTAAAATTGCTACACCAAGATGAAATGAAGATGATAAACGGGTATTCATTGTAGAAATGACATGTGATTACATTTTCACGCAATTTGGGTGCATAAATCCTGAGAAATCAGAACCCAAAACGGCCTTGATACGCCTGGGCCTGAGTCAAACAGAGCTTGGATGGCGTGTACAGATAGAGCTGCCCATGCAGCTGCAACACGATACCACAGTTCATCAAGAGTAGTGACTGGCGATTGTAACGAGCCAGTTGGTAGGCCACCATTGACCAGACGTTTTCAATTGGTGAGAGATCCGGAGAATGTGCTGGCCAGGGCAGCAGTCGTACATTTTCTGTACCCAAAAAGGCCCGTACAGGTCCTGCAAAATGCGGTCGTGCATTATACTGCTGAAATGTAGGGTTTCCCAGGGATTGAATTAAGGGTAGAGCCACGAGTCGTAACAAATCTGAAATGTAACGTCCACTGTTCAAATCGCCGTCAATGCGAACAAGAGGTGACCGAGACGTGTAACCAATGGCACCCCATACCATCACGCCTAGTGATACGCCAGTATGGCGATGACGAATACACGTTTCCAATGTGCGTTTACCGCGATGACGCCAAACACGGATGCGACCATCATGATGCTATAAACAGAACCTGGATTCATCCGAAAAAATGACGTTTTGCCATTCCTGCACCCAGGTTCGTCGTTGAGTATACCATCGCAGGCGCTCCTGACTGTGATGCAGCGTCAAGGGTAACCGCACCCATGGTCTCCGAGCTGATAGACGATGCTGCTGCAAACGTCGTCGAACTCTTCATGCAGATGGTTGTTGTCTTGCAAACGTCCCCATTTGTTGACTCAGGGATCGAAAAGTGGCTGCACGATCCGTTACAGCCATGCAGGTAAGTTGCCTGTCATCTCGACTGCTAGAGATACGAGGCCGTTGGGATCCAGCACAGCGTTCCGTATTACCCTCCTGAACCCACTGATTCCATGATATGCTAATAGCCATTGGATCTCGACCAACGCGAGCAGCATTGTCGCGATACGATAAACCGCAGTCGCGATAGGCTACAATCTGACCTTTATCAGAGTCGGAAACGTGATGGTACGCATTTCTCCTCCTTACACGAGGCATGACAACAACGTTTACCAGGCATCGCCGGTCAACTGCTGTTTGTTTATGAGAAATCGGCTGGAAACTTTTCTCATGTCAGCACGTTGTAGGTGTCGCCACCGGCGCCAATCTTGTGTGAATGCTTTGAAAAGCTAATCCTTTTCATATCACAGCTTCTTCTTCCCGTCGGTTAAATTTCGCGTCTGTAGCACGTGATCATCGTTGTGTAGCAATTTCAATGGCCAGTAGTGTATTAAATAGTTGTAAATTGTGCATGTCATTAGTGTAAGCATTCAGATGGATAACTTTTATTTTTAACGGTTGCTGATTTGCTGTTAGCGATCTTATGTTCAAGGCTACTAATAAATATGTTAGCAAGAGACCTGCTGCAAAGCATTCCATTGCTACGCCATCCGGTTATTGTAACAGTCTCAATTAAAAGTAAAATAGTTGGGCGTCTGATTTAGGATCAGGACCTCAGTTGGCTTAACAGACGCAACTTCTTTCTACATATATATCACGAAATGACCTTGAGTAAAAAATCTGGGAATCTAGAGCTCATACGGAATCTTATCGACAGTCGGTCCCCGCACGCGTCATTCGCAAATGGAACAGCAATAGTTTGAAATGACAGAATACCTCTTGCCACGCAGTAAGCTGGCTTGAAGAGTACACATGTAGAAAACGTGATCGGACGCATTCTACTTCACAGAGAGCACCGCGCACATCCGAAATAGGCCAAAACCGCCTGCATGTCTGGCATCTCTGATCCAAATACTCATCCGGAATGTATCGCTGCCTGTGGCCTAGCGCGGTCGCCCCCTTGTCTGCGAGACGCGTATTCATGAGCAGCCCGGGGCCGGCAGGCTGCGTGCGTGTCCGTGCGTGACGCAGAGCACGCGAGCACGTGTGGGCGCCGGCGGGCAGCCCAGGTACACAGAGGGCGCCAGCCAGCCAGCCGGGCCCTACCTGCCGAGGGGGGCTGTGACAAACAGCGCCCTCCCGGCCACCCTCACACAATACCGAGATGTGCTCTGCGTTATGATGGGTCCGCCAGCCGCCGTTGCGGGTCGAAAGTGTCCTAGCTATAGGGGTTCTGTGACCACTGTACCAGAAGAAGTTTCTATCCAGTAGCTGTCTTACAGTACTGTCTTACTAGGATATATTTCCTAATTACTCTTCAGCCATCTTAACTACGAAATAGTTAACAACCTGTGTTTGAACAACACCTACTCTGTTCAGCTTCACAATAACACGTTTCTTCCATCAATTAATACGAATGTGTGAAAGGAATGGGAAAAACTGACGGGTTAAAACCGATCCCGGTATTTTAGTTCTGAATATTTTTCGGTATATTTTTGGTCTCGGTTACAACAGGTATTTTAATTTTTTACTGTTACTGGGTATAAAATCGAAATGCCAATTCCCATAAGCAAGTTTGCTTAAGTTTAAAATCAACTTGACTCGATATTTCAGCGATCCAACTGGTCGCTATCTTCAGGAAATGCTGCTTCTGCTGATGAGTAGCGCTGAGAATTGACGCCAGGCTGCAAATCGACGTCTTATATACGCCACCGTTCAGTACACGGCGCATGCGCCGCCCATTGCGTTTGCTGCCCTCCAAGGTAGGGAGGTGGCACCGCTCTTAGTAGAACACGGCTGGGAACGATATATCGAACTCAGGGCCGCAACGAAGAACGTTCAATTTTGATGCGAGATAATACAGGATTCCACGTCTAATTTAATCAACAGAGACCATGGGTTCCCTTTCAGTAAGACGTGGAATCCTTTATTATCTCGCATCAAAACTGAACGTTCTTCGGTGAGGCCCTGAGTGCGATGTGAAGGGCTTATTTCAATAGTGGTACAGGTCCTTTTTGTTCATGTTGAGATATAGAGTCCTAAAGCTAAATGAGCGCTGAAAAATCTGCAGTTGAGATACCTGAAATATTCAAGCATATGGCTTCTTGCTAGAGATGAACCTTTCTTTCTGTTTGTTTGGATCATTAATTTCAGAAGTATTAGAGACAGAAATTTGGAGGTAAGGGACTTGTACCACTATTGAAATAAGCCCTTCACGTATCGTTGCCAGCTGTGTTCTACTAAGGGCGGCGCCACCTCCCTGTCTTGGAGGGCAGCAAGCGTGATGGGCGGCGCATGCGCCGTGTAATGAACGGTGGCCTATATAGGACGTGGATTGGGAGCCTGGCGTCAGTTCTCAGCGGGACTCATCAGCAGAAGCAGCGTTCTCCTGAAGATGGCGACCAGCTGGATCGCTGAAATATCGAGTCAAGTTGATTTTAGGATCCAGTAGCAAACCCGAAGAGACTTTCAACACTTATTACGCCGGGAAAGCCTACGTAGTCACAGTGGTTAAATTTAGTTTTTCTAATAAAGCCTTTTTTTTAAAAAAATAAACGAGTTTGGTAGGCAGTACAGTAACTTCTGTAAAAGGAGTTAGTTACAGCTTAACATATCAGAGAACAAATATTTATGAGCACACCAAACAATAAATAGCTTAATTTATTTCTACATCTAAATCATACACCCCAAGCCACCTAATGGTGTGAGGCGGAGAGTACTTCTGTTACCACTCCCTAATTTCTCGCATCTCCTCACCCTCTACCCTATTCCACTCCCGAATGGCGCGTGGGAAGAATGATTCTCGAAAAGTCTATGTATTGGCTCTAATTTCTCGTTTTGTCTCTTTGTTCATTAAGCGAGGTATATCTGGGAGGAAGTAATATGTTGTCCGAATCTTTCCGGGAAGTGCTTCAGTAGTAAACCTATCCACTATGTACAACGCTACCCTTTCGAAGACTACCAACGGAAATGTCTGAAGATGGCCTTGTAAGCAGAAACACAGTTAACACAACAGAAGTAATACTGTAGAACAAAAGCAAACTGGTGCTTTTCATTTCTTATAATGTTGTTCTACGAAGAACCGACGGAATATTCAGTTAACTACCAATGGAGTTTGTTGAGTTTGAGAAAACGCTATAGCGCCGACTAAACGATCCCGTGGCGAAACGCGCCGCTCTTCGTCGGATCTTCTCTATTTCTTCTGTCAGTCCTATCTGGTAAGGATGATGAACAATATTTAAGAAACGGTTGAACAAGTGCCTTATTAGCCACTTTCTTTGTGGATTACTGAAGCTGTTCCTTCTGTCATGTAACTGTTAATGATAAGAGCTGTGTTTTGTCTACTATCTAACTTGTTCATTTGAGTTTTTTGAAATATAACTTTTTTGTTTTCTTAATAGAAAATCAATTATATTCTTATTCCTGTTAGAAAGTGGTGTATTTCACCAAAAACGTGTTTCAAATTTTACACGAAAGCGTATTATTTATCTATTATTTCTATTTTGTTTTTGTAATAGAAAATCAATTATATTCTTATTCCTGTTAAAAAATGGTATATTTCACCAAAAACGTGTTTCAAATTTTACACAAAAGCGTATTATTTGTCTATTATTTCTATGAAATAATAAAAGAGAAACGAAGTTGTGACAATAGCAACAAATTAAAAAATGAACTTAACAATAAAAACAGAAATAGCTCTTCTGCTGCTTGTGTCTACACAGTGTCTACACAGTGTCTACACAGTGTCTACACAGTGTTCGATAAGCATCTGCCAGCAGCAAGTCGTATACCCCTAGCTTACTTATTTGTTACATAGTTTAATTCTGTTGTTCTTAATTTCTTTGCGTGTTTTTGGGTACTTGCATTGTTTAATTCATATATTTCGGGCGTATTGTAGTATTTGAGAGTTGTAGAATCGCGCTTTAGTGTTTACTTGGTAGATTCTTACTTAAACTGCGTGTGAGTTTTGTGTAGGAGGTGTAGTTTCGAGCTTTAGTTGCTGTAATCGTAAATTCAGTCAGATTGTAGGGCAGTCATTAGGCATTTGTATAGGTTAGTTGATACATTCATTGCGTGTTTCGCTTGCGTTATCTAGGCACGGACTCGTGTTTCAGTAACTGTTGTTCAACATCGATTAGAATGGACAGGGACTGCGATTGCTGTATTCGGATGAGGGCTGAGTTGGCATCCCTTCGCTCACAGCTGCAAGCGGCGCTGACTTCGGTCGCGCAGCTTGAGGCTGTTGCCAATGGGCACCACTGTGGGGAGCCGGACTTGGGTATTACGGGGATGTCAACCTCGTCCCGTCTGTCCCCAGATCTGTCTGCCGCTGTGGTTGCCCCGGTTGCTGCCCGCAGTGGGGCTGAGCTCTCGCCTGTGGTTGATTGGGAGGTCGTTCCAAGGCGTGGCAGGCAGCGAAAGACGTCCCCGGAGGCTGATCAGAATGCCTCCCCGGTGCGTCTGACAAACAGGTTTCAGGCACTGTCTCTGGCTGAGCCAGGTGCAGCTGCCTGTCCTGTTTCAGAGACTCATTCTCAGCCTTCAAGGTCTGGGCAATCGCAGAGGGTGGGCTTATTGGTAGTTGGGAGCTCCAATGTTAAGCGCGTAATGGGACCCCTTAGGGATATGGCGGCTAAGGAGGGGAAGAAATCCAGTGTGCACTCCGTGTGCATACCGGGAGGAGTCATTCCTGATGTGGAAAGGGTCCTTCCGGATGCCATGAAGAGCGCAGTGTGCAGCCAGCTGCAGGTGGTGGCACATGTCGGCACTAATGACATGTGTCGCTATGGATCTGAGGAAATTCTCTCTGGATTCCAGCGGCTATCTGATTTGGTGAAGGCTGCCGGTCTTGCTTACGAGATGAAGGCAGAGCTCACCATCTGCAGCATCGTCGACAGAATCGACTGCGGACTTTTGGTGCAGAGCCGGTTGGAGGGTCTGAATCAGAGGCTCAGACGGTTTTGCTACCGTGTTGGCTGCAGATTCCTTGACTTGTGCCATAGGGTGGTGGGGTTTCGGGTTCCGCTGAATAGGTCAGGAGTTCACTACACTCAGCTGGCGGCTACACGGGTAGCGGAGGCTGTGTGGCGTGGACTGGGTGGTTTTTTTAGGTTAGAAGGCCTCAGGAAAGTACGGGGTGGGCTGCAATGCCAAAGGGTGCATGGCAAATACAGGACGTGCTTGGATCAAGGAACAGTCGGAATTATAGTTGTACATTGTTGTAGTTGTGCTGGAAAAGTCCCTGAGCTTCAAGCGCTAATAGAAAGTACAGAAGCTGATATTGTTATAGGTACAGAAAGCTGGCTAAAGCCTGAAATAAGTTCTAGAGAAATTATTACGAAGTCTCAGACGGTGTTCAGGAAAGACAGATTAGGCAGAATTGTTGGTGGAGTGTTTGTGTCTGTCAGTAGTGGTTTATCTTGTAGTGAAGTCGAAATAGATACTCAGTGCGAATTGGTATTGGTGGAGGTTATACTTACCAGCCGAACTAAGTTAGTAATTGGCTCTTTCTACCGACCCCCAGACTCCGATGATACAGTTGCGGAACAGTTCAGAGAAAGTTTGAGTCTCGTAGCAAATAAATACCCCACTCATACGGTTATAGTTGGTGGGGACTTCAACCTTCCCTCGATATGTTGGCAAAAATACTTGTTCAAAACCGGTGGTAGGCAGAAAACATCTTCCGAAATTGTCCTAAATGCTTTCTCCGAAAATTATTTCGAGCTGTTAGTCCACGAACCCACGCGAATTATAAATGGTTGCGAAAACACACTTGACCTCTTAGCCACAAACAATCCAGAGCTGATATAGAGCATCATGACTGATACAGGAATTAGTGATCACAAGGTCGTTGTAGCTAGGTTTAATACCGTCTCTTCCAAACCCATCAGAAACAAACGCAAAATAATTTTATTTAAAAAAGCGGATAAATTGTCACTAGAAGCCTTTCTAAAAGACAATCTCCATTCCTTCCGGACTGACTATGCAAATGTAGACGAGATGTGGCTCAAATTCAAAGATATAGTAGCAACAGCAATTGAGAGGTTCATACCTCATAAATTGGTAAGAGATGGAACGGATCCCCCGTGGTACACAAAACAGGTCCGGACGCTGTTGCAGGGGCAACAGAAAAAGCATGCGAAGTTCAGAAGAACGCGAAATCCTGAAGATTCGCTAAAATTTACAGACGCGCGAAATTTGGCACGGACTTGGATGCGAGATGCCTTTAATATGTTCCACAAAGAAACATTGTCTCGATATTTGGTAGAAAATCCGAAGAAATTCTGGTTGTATGTAAAGTACACAAGCGGCAAGACGCAGTCAATACCTTCGCTGCGCAGTGCCGATGTTACTGTTCCCGACGACTGTGCCGCTAAAGCGGAGTTATTGAACGCAGTTTTCCGAAATTCCTTCACCAGGGAAGACGAATGGAATATTCCAGAATTTGAAACACGAACATCTGCTAGCATGAGTTTCTTAGAAGTAGATACCTGAGGGGTTGCGAAGCAACTGAAATTGCTTGATACGGGCAAGTCTTCAGGTCCAGGTTGTATACCGATTAGGTTTCTTTCCGATTTCGCTGATACAATAGCTCCCTACTTAGCACTCATATACAACCGCTCGCTCTCCGATAGATCTGTAACTACAGATTGGAAAATAGCGCCGGTCGCACCAGAGTTTAAGAAGGGTAGTAGGAGTAATCCATCTAACTCCAGACCTATATCATTGACGTCGGTTTTCAGTAGGGTTTTGGAGCATATACTGTATTCAAACATTATGAATCACCTCGTAGGGAACGATCTATTGATACGTAATCAGCATGGCTTCAGAAAACATCGCTCTTGTGCAACGCAGCTAGCTCTTTATTCGCACGAAGTAATGGCCGCTATCGACAGGGGATCTCAAGTTGATTCCGTATTTCTAGATTTCCGGAAAGCTTTTGACACCGTTCCTCACAAGCGACTTCTAATCAAGCTGCGGGCCTATGGGGTATCGTCTCAGTTGTGCGACTGGATTCGCGATTTCCTGTCAGGAAGGTCGCAGTTCGTAGTAATAGACGGCAAATCATCGAGTAAAACTGAAGTGATATCAGGTGTTCCCCAGGGAAGCGTCCTGGGACCTCTGCTGTTCCTGATCTATATAAATGACCTGGGTGACAATCTGAGCATTTCTCTTAGGTTGTTCGCAGATGATGCTGTAATTTACCGTCTAGTAAGGTCATCCGAAGACCAGTATCGGTTGCAAAGCGATTGAGAAAAGATTGCTGTATGGTGTGGCAGGTGGCAATTGACGCTAAATAACGAAAAGTGTGAGGTGATCCACATGAGTCCCAAAAGAAATCCGTTGGAATTCCAATACTCGACAAATAGTACAATTCTCAAGGCTGTCAATTCCACTAAGTACTGTGTGTTAAAATTACGAACAACTTCAGTTGGAAAGACCACATAGATATATTGTGGGGAAGGCGAGCCAAAGGTTGCATTTCATTGGCAGGACACTTAGAAGCGGCAACAAGTCCAGTAAAGAGACAGCTTACACTACTCTCGTTCGTCCTCTGTTAGAATATCGCTGCGCGGTGTGGGATCCTTACCAGGTGGGTTTGCGGAGGACATCGAAAGGGTGCAAAAAAGGACAGCTCGTTTAGTATTGTCACGTAATAGGGGAGAGAGTGTGGCAGATATGATACGCGAATTGGGATGGAAGTCATTACAGCAACGACGTTTTTTGTCGCGGCGAGATCTTTTTACGAAATTTCAGTCACCAACTTTCTCTTTCGACTACGAAAATATTTTGTTGAGCCCAACCGACATAGGTTTGAATGATCATCAAAATAAAATAAGAGAAATCAGAGCTCGAACAGAAAGGTTTAGGTGTTCGTTTTTCCCGCGCGCTGTTAGGGAGTGGAATAGTAGAGAGATAGTATGATTGTGGTTCGATGAATCCTGTGCCAAGCTCTTAAATGTGAATTGCAGAGTAGTCATGTAGATGTAAATGTAGATATACATTTATCTACTTTAGCCATTGGAAATGGACAACTTAGCACGAAAAATAAAGTTCTGTAACCTGAGTCTTAACCCTTTAACACTAGCTATCAGTAATTCCCATATAGTGGTATGATTCTCAATTACAACACAATTTCTGAGCAGAGATTTTAAAAAATTAATAACAGATGAGAACGGGTGAATGTAGTCCACAGTTCAAACCTTCACTACTTTTCAAGAAATGGAGCGAACAGTGGACGGACCGATTTTTCTCTTATTTAACTATGTTATTTGATATTCTCATTCTCTATGTCTCGGAACGTCTACCGCAAAAGTCTGAACGAGGCTTACAATGTGTCAGTCGTTACTGGATGTCTACATTTATTACTTTAAATAACTGCAACAAAAACCGAAAATCCGTTATTTCAGAATCCGGTTATTTTGAGCAATTTTAAACTGGAGATAAAAAACGGTTTAACCGACAATTGGTTGTTTCAGCGATAACCGCCATCCCTAATGTATGTTATTTTCATGTCACTTCGAAGTAAAATCGAGTTTTTTAAAAAGTAATTTATCATTCTTCAGACTTACCTGATGCACTCTTATATCTGTTTCAATCTTCTGCTTATCTCCTCATTTCTGCATAACTGTTAGGTCCATCAGCTTCCGAATCGTTTTAGCATATTCTAGTGTTAGTCTTTCTCAACTACTTTTTCCCTTTCCCTTACAATGGGAAGCTGACCATTCTGGTTCCTTTCAAAATGTTGGAGCACAGCAATCAGTTGTCCTTTCCTTTCAGCTTTATTGAAACAAATCTAGATTTCGGGTAGTGCGTAGCAGTTATCAATGCCCTATTTCATAGTTTAAGTACATGGTCTAGTACGCCAGTCCACTGTTGCTGCCAACGGGAATGGCCGAGCGGTTCTAGGCTCTACAATCTGGAACAGCACGACCGCTACGCTCGCAGGTTCGAATCCTACCTCGGGCATGGAGGTATGTGATATCCTTAGGTTAGTTAGGTTTAAGTAGTTCTAAGTTCTAGGGGACTGATGACCTCAGAAGTTAAGTCCCATAGTGCTCAGAGCCATTTGAACCATTTTTCCACTCTTGCTCGGGCTTCTAACATACTAGGACATGTACTGAAACGGTGAAATAGTCTACTGATAACGCCTAGGTACTACCAGAAATCTAGAATTGCTTCAATAAAGACTGAAAGGAAAGGACGCCTGATTGCTATGCTCCTTCATTTTGAAATACATTTCACTGTCGTTGAGTGCATTCCACATTCCTTGTGGAAGTTAACTTCATTTTGGCTCCTGTTTTCGTATGTAAGCAGACTGTACAGAACGGTAGTCACCTCAGAATACATCAAACTAATGCCGTGGAAGGCATCCTATACTAGATAATGGTTCGGCAAAGGAAAGGTTCACACATATCTTTAGTTATGCATCGTAGAGCTGAAGTCACTTATTGATGATTATACTACACCCATTCAGGCTACCAAAATAGGTCGATGTTGACATTTATATTAGAGCTTCATTTTTCATAGGATTGAGAACAGGTGTTTTAACAGTTTAGTGCAGGTGCGATGTGGTAGCTAAGTGCAACAAGGAATGTTTGCTTGCAGCCTTGAGAATACAACTGTCGCATTCTAATCACGAACATACAGACGACAGGGAAACATTTGGACAACGGCAGTAATGGAATAAACATCCTCTTTCATGTTCACTTAATAATTATCTCCAAGCCAAGTTACGAACGAAACATCGTAAAACCCCTCCTCTGGTCTGATCTATACTATCGACCTATTGCGGGTTAAGCGCCAGACTGAGCATTCGGTACACACGTTACCTTCTATAATTCGGAAAGGGCTAAACTGCGCCTCGTCGCACCACACTACACACATCCAGACAGATACTGTCCAGTTTCTGTACTGTTTGGTTTGTTAAACACGAGCTGCCTGTTGTGCTGCAGTGAGCAGTGTTCTTTTCCCGGAACAGCCGACCCAAATGCTGACTCAGTACAGTACGCTTCGCAGTGCTCTCTCGGGAATCGAGTGAGACAGACATATATTCACGGACAGCAATTCCTGTCACGTTTGAAATCGATTATCATTGACAAGATGTCGACAGCGCCAGGTATCAACATTACAACGTCTGAAATTTCTTTTGGAAACAACATTTTTTAAGTTAAACTGTAAATGTAGGTACACTGATATTAATTACTGTACTCCCTCGCTGCTCTTTACGTCCTCAATCTATTTTAGGCATGTTTGGTGAGGTCGATCCCTGCAACTCCCCCATTTAAAATCATCTTGTACACTTGTTTCGTTTGTCTACTTTCGCACATCCTCTCTACAGTCCAGACCAGACGGTCTTACTGAATACTCGACGCTACCTCTTCTCTACTCCACAACTCTCCTTGACGTTAACTTAATACGCTTTTCTTAAAGTTTTAAGTATTAGTTAAATTGCAGGTACGTTGCATTAAACTTGAGATCACAATTAATAACGATATTATTTATTGATAAAATTAAACCGTAGGATATCCAAAAAATTAAATCATTACAATGCCTGACAAACGCTAATGTGAATAGTGACCTCTATTTGTTGCTGTTATCAATTTCAGGCACTATTTTCGATTCTCATCAAGTAGAGGACTTTTCAATTTACTCTGGATAAAGTTCTTGCTTTACAGTGATTGTTTCGCATGAATATGCAGAGCTGAATGAAGAAATAATAGTAAATACTAGTTCTTCAGGCGACTTTATGAGTCATAAATATCAAATCGTCCCATGAGTTAAAAATTAACATATCATCTTTCCCCAGGTCTTTCAAAGCAGACCACTGAAATACTTCTGTATAATCACAAACGTGTTCGCTTTGCTGTTGGTACATTCCTCAAACGTGTTGAAAAAGACTTCCCTGATATTCTCATATTTAAAAGTGTTATTTTGAAATAGCAAATGTCAAAGACACAGTTATTTTCTTGGTACTGTTTCAAGAGCCTTGGAAAGTGAGTCAAAATATCTCTTTCACAATTTTTCCCTAAAAGAGATAATTTGTGGACGAATGAAGTAATTTCTTCAAACACCGAAAAAATCGTTTCCTTTCTCTTTTAACTTAGAGTTAACACCCACGATGATAAAACTTCAGCATCCACTGATCGTTCGTTAGTCTTTGGTATTGAGCTCCCTTCTCAAGGAAAAATGCTTTAATTTATATTAATAAGGAATCGGAACGTTTCAAAACGTCTCCTCCAGATAACTAAAGAATGTTGTTATGCACCAGAAGATACACGCACTCTATTCAACTCAACATTCTTCAAATTGGTGGTTGTTAAGAGTTTTAGGGCTATACGTAAACGCCCGCAAGTTGTATTTTGTGGAAGAGTCAAACTGAAGGGGCCACAGAGTCGCATGTGGCTCGCGAGCCACCGTTTGACGACCACTGGGCTGAAGCACCTTACATGAGAGCAAAACACCAGTCCTTGTGGAGACGTTTGACTGTTTGTGCCGGTACACCAACAAATCATGTAAGTTCATTCGCGGTGCGTTAATGGACTTGTTCAAACACTGAATATCCTTTCTGCGAGTTTGTCACCTCCCTACGTCAGTACATCTTACTGCGCTGAACCAACACACAGGCGACTGGCATAAACATACCACTTCACTGCAAGGATTTACGTCAGTTGTGTCACATGACGACCTCGTACATATTCCGTTGCGTACACAGCGCTCCCATAGCTCCAGCGCGCTCTTTTAAGGCTGTTGTGTTGTCCCGTGTGCTTCCATTGAAATACATTGTGGAGCTGCGGTAGTATTAAAAATTATTCGCCGCACTCAAGGCAAGAACAAGAATCCAAACCAAAATCTGATCTGATCTTTTAACAGATTTCTTATTAGCTATGAGAGTCACAATATGATTATTTGCCCAATACCAATTTCCATTTTTATCATTGTATCTTCAGATCATTCATAATGACGTTACTAAAATTCTAAATGTAGTAACCATAAAATTTTTCCTGTTTGAGCCCAACGGTCAACAAATACTCCGTTAAAATGGGGAGTAATAACAGTCTTTTCTATACACCACTTCATTTTGCATTAAATCATGTTCATCCCTTACCACTTTTGATTTATCTTTAGAGTTGTTTATTTTCACATAAGACGCTTTTCTGGTTATTCATCAATAGGAATTGTGTAAGGTTACAACATTTCAGGTGTACAAGGTATAAAGAAAGTGTTTATATTCATTTCATCTTCGGAGACAAGACGTCAAATTGATGAGGCTCCAGTTACAATCAACGTATAGGCAATTCAAAGTGAAAAACGAAGAGGTAAGGAGTGGAAGACACAAAGCAACAAGAAAAGAGGCACTGTTAATTTCAAACTGCTTCTTCCACAATATGCATTTCTTCTTCAGGTGTACTTACATCAAATTTTGCATGACAAGTGACCTATACAAAATCAAGTGGAAGAGTTTGCAAAGAACGTAGGCACATAACGCCAAAAGTAACACAATCTCATCTCATAATGCAGCACACATTATGTACTTCTTGCGCAGCAACTACCTCTTACGACTCTACAATGTCTTGTAATGTCACTTCTATCGATACCGCGGGTAGTTTATTACAATTCGTCAGTCCTTCCCACTAAGAACTGTCAAACGACTCACATAAGGTATGCGCGTACAGCTCGGTAGTTCGATCACCTTAATTATTAATTATGAATGATAAAACTATTTGACTATCAAAACATATAATCAACAAATAATACATTTGCTAAAAATCCATTACTTGTGATTGTAGATTTCAGTCCGAAGAATGGTTTAATTCAGCTCTGCACGCTACTCGATGCTGCACAAGCCTCTTTATCTTCGAGTAACTGCTGCAACTTACGTCCATTTGAATCTGCTTACTGTATTCATCTCTTGGTCTCAATGTACAATTTTTGTTTCCGATACTTCCGTCCACTACTAAACTGATGATTTCTTCATGCTTTAGGAAGTGTTCTACTAACAGATCACTTCTCTTAGTGAAGTTGTGCCTTAATTTTTCTTCGCACCCCCCTCCCACCCCTTTTCGATTCAGTGCCTACTCATTAGATAATTGATACACGCATCTAATCTTCAGCATTAATTATAGGATCACATTTCAAAAACTGATATTCTCCTCTGAACTACTATACTCATGCAGAATACCTTCGTAAATGACTTCCTGCTACTTAAATTTGTATTCGACGTTAATTGCAAAATTATTCAGGACGACTTGCTTCCTGCAAGCCCCTGCCTGTGAAGCTCTTGATCTGGTCTACCCAAGACAATGTTGATAGTTCTCCCTCTGTGGTTGTTCTTCCCATTGCCTCTTGCCTTCTGGCTGTGTGACAATTAAATTTCAACTGATTTAGGTTTACAAGAGACAGTAGTCTTGTTATGATTCCAAACTGCCTCCGGATTGATTCATTTGTTCGAATCATTTGTTCGAACTTTGGTGACATCTTCATAAAGCGTGCCACGTAATGGCACTGCACACTTACGTAGCGTCCGACCCAACAGAGAAATTGATTCAGATTTTTATTAGCAGTCCTCGTTACACTTTCGATGAAGGTTGAAATAGTTAAAATGATCCGTGTTCTCCCCTGACTTCGTCGTTAGATTACCGAGTGTACTGTGGCAGTCAGTGGATGTACGAACAACAGTGCTAAATCAAGGAGTTAGGTACCGTGTCCGCAGTTAGGAAGCAGTCAGCAGCGGCCCTATGGGAAACCGTTCCGGCGAATGAAGCGCCAGTCCACAACAGTAAAAGAGCCAGTGGGCTGCGACTTGGCGCTACCTGCTCCCGACACTGGCTGTTTGCACAGGTGCCCTGATGGATGGTTCCCTTGTCTGGGACCTGGTTCCCATCCGTAGAAGCTGCCGCCTCAGGGCGCGGGGCGCCTCCCAGCAGGTAGCGGCAGAAGCTGCGCTGGACCGGCGGATTAGCGGGAGCGTTCCTGCGCCCTAGAAGCTCTGTATTGTTGTCAGTGCGGCACTGTTGATGGCCACTACCATACAGTCTCTATAACAGCATACCTTCCCGAAAATAGGAACTCGTTCCCTCAGCTCGCTACACTACACTGAACACACTAGACAGACACCTGTGGGAATGCGAATATCCGCGGAGATCTGCATTACATTTTGCGAATAAAACCTGCTGCGATGTGGACACTGCTGGTTGGAAGCGCAAATCCAGGGTTCAGCTGACGATAGGAGGGTGTGGGGGGAGGAAGAGGTGCACTCAGTTTTCGCGTAGGGGGAAGGAATGTCTTTACATTTCTCTCAAAGTTCATTCTGTAAAACCAACTTTGCAGCCAGAGGCCTTTCGTTTGTAACTACCAATCACAGGCTGCTTTCGCACCATCATCTAGAACCGATAGGATAATTCGGCGTATCTCGAGAATTGGACCAGGTTTCTTCTCGTAGGACGCCACTATACGGAAGAAAAGCAGTTCCTGTGCTCTTCACCGACTCGTCTTCTGGACAGTAGTTGTTAGGTGTAGTGCTTGGCATAGTTGTTTCCTGCTTAGCAGTTATAGAAAACATTAAATGTTCCAATTACTTAGTGAGACGCTCCTTGCCAGTGAATGCGCCATCTACGTGAACCAACTTGATGAACATCCCCTGCTACTGCGTTGGGCTCAAACCAATACAATTTTTCCGGGTGTAGGTCCAGTTCAGGACGACATATATTCCCATTTCTGCTAGTTTTATAGAGAAGAGCCGCCTATCGATTTCAACTGCCAAGATAGAGTTTAACTTAAGAGTAAGTCTGTTGGACGTTGTCTAGCGGTTTGCGATGTTCCATATAGATCACGGATTTCCTAGTAAGATTCCTCGTCGACTCGGATTTTATCCGTTCGGGAATTGGTTTTTCCGTTTCATTCACCATCATCATCATCATCATCATTATCGACGCACAAGTCACCGCAGTGGTATCAAATAAAAAGGCAAGGGGGTCGAACTATCACAGATGTGGTGCCCCGCCCAGTATTGTCAAACGAATGGTTCAAATGGCTCTGAGCACTATTGGACTTAACATCTGAGATCATCAGTCCCCTAGAACTTCGAAATACTTAAACCTAACGAACCTAAGAACATCACACACATCTAAGCCCGAGGCAGGATTCGAACCTGCGACCGTAGCGGACCACGTGCTTTCAGACTGAAGCGCATAGAAGTGCTTGGCCACAGCGGCCGGCCAATCCCAAACAACAATTGATTTCATCTCAGATTGTATTGAATGGAATCTTTAACTCCACCCCCGAGCCCTTCTTGTGGCTAGGGTTCACAGTCGTTTAAAATTTTACATACCATGTCATAGTCGTCTTTTCCTGAAGATGTTATTTGTTTGCACTACGATAATTTTAGTCGTTTGACTATTATGAAGTATATTTTAGCACATGTGAACACTAAAAGACTTCGGACATGTACATACATGCCAGAACTTTCTTAAAGTTTTACATATGCTGCAGGACAGCTATGCCGTTTCAAAATGGCCACTAGACAAAATTGCAACACTGCAAGGCAGCTATGATTTCATGTACAAAATTTTCCATGTAAATATTGGCCGTAATCAATGGCAGTTCACGGCCACTGCTGCTCAGTTGCTCTGCTCGTACTACACGAGTACACCGCCGACGAACAAATATATCGTCAACAGAAAGTGGTTGTACAGGTTGGTAGTTTCTAAATTGAATTTCTGGTTGCTAAGCACCAAGATTCCATGTTCAAGAATTCGGGAGAAGGGGTAACAAACACTGCAGAATCCTTTTTTCTTTCTGACGTTGTTGAGTTCTTGCTAAGAGTCTATGAAGACGATCATCTAATTTTTTTACATTTACCAATGTGAGCGCTCAGCAATTCCTTAATGTTTTTGAGGAGTAGTTTCGTTGGAGCCCGTACGTTATTGACTGTGGATCGTAACGGTTTTACTTTGGAACGTAGGAAAGTTCAGAAGATGACGCGTGCAAGAAGAGCTACACAGACGCAACCTAGAGAGTGGACACTGGCGTAATGGCCCTTCCCAAATTCCCTTCGCGTTAATTTCAGAGACACTATTGTTCAGCAGAAACATTTAGTTCTGATAGGGAAGTTCCAAACATCGACATATTTTGCCTATACCCTTCTCTTCCCTTTTCTCCACACATCTCTCTCCACTTCACAGCCCTTCCATTCTTCGTTCGGAGGAATGATGGTTGTCTTCAAATGGCAAAGACATAAGGAACAGGAAAAAAGAGGCAATTCATGCCGGCAGGCGAGGAATCGATGGTAGAGGACGAAATAATAGCGAGATGTTCACTCACTAAAATAGCAGTGACCTCTCTATAAAATGTCAGTGACCACTGTATAGAATCATTACAGCATATGCCGTAGTTACCGATATAACAGACCAACATGTCAAAGACAGAATTAACTTCTGATGTCTCATAAATAGTTTGAATGCCATCACATCATTTCCAGCAGTTCACACCATTGGTATCACACTGCTCCGCTCCACTGGTATCACAATACTCATCTAGTACGTACTGTCTTGTCACTAATAATGATTGAAAGACATGGTTTCTGATTTTGCTAAACGTTTCAGTCTTTAATCTAAATACAAAGCAATAAACTACATGTCTCTACAAAGAATGCATTTACCGCTGATATGTATTTCTATCACATTTCATTTCTCAATTCGCATTACCATCTTTTCCTCTGCTTTGAGTTCTCTATAATATGCGCTATAACGTCTTTTCTCCTCTAACAATTTTCTTCAGTTAATTTCACTCCTATACGGTCATCTGTTTCTTTAAATATTTCTTAGTACCTGGTAGGTACTTACCGCTAGATTTCTTCCTCTCCACAAAAAAAAAAGCATCCTTTAGGCTATTGACAAACAAAAAAATGGTTCAAATGGCTCTGAGCACTATGGGACTTAACATCTGAGGTCATCAGTCCCCTAGACTTAGAACTACTTAAACCTAACTAACCTAAGGAGATCACACACATCCATGCCCGAGGCAGAATTCGAATCTGAGCCCGTAGCAGCAGCGCGAAGCGCGGTTCCGGACTGAGGCGCCTAGAACCGCTCGTTCCCAACGGCCGACTATTAGCACACTGGCAACTAATCGACTGTGACCGTCTGACAGTATTAATTAATGTTTTCAAATATTCTCTAAAAACCACGATTTCAGTGAATTACAAACTGAATTATAAAACTTTTATTTCAAAATCACTATAACCGGTTTTGCATTTAAGTGACACAGACATACGGTAGCCAATTGCTTTTTTTATGTTGAGGTTTCGTTTTGTCGTCTTTTCGTGATGTCAGGTCCGAGGAAAAGTACAGCACTTTTCGACTTTTTCTCTCAAGCGAATACTCGTGGTAAGTACGTTTACTGGCGTTTTACTCCAGTGCTAAATCTCGTTTGTGTTGTGTCATTTGGCATCTGAACGGTTAAAGCGAGGTTACGAGGCGTCATCCTGTTTACAAAAAAATGAAAATATACTAACAGAGTGATAAAAGAGCATACCCCAAATTCATATTGGATGTTCTTCACAAACGTCGTGTGGTAAAATTTTTTCCACTCTTGTGAACTGAAAGAATAGGGAAAGTGTCTTTCAAACATATCAAAACACCTACATTTCTTTGCTCGAGAAAATATATGCTTGCAAACATAGAAGGGCAATTTTCATCACAAAGTTAATGTCGCTAATCGTTTATCCGTTCCTAGAGAAGTTAACATCTTAAACAGTGAAGCGTTGCTTTACAGGAGATTGTTCGGAACTTAAGGTTAAACGTTAATTGTTAACTCACAATAGTAAATTTTATGTTGATAGTAACGTGAAATGAGCAAGTGAATCGAAAGTATTACCGTTGCTTTGCAAATTTATTTACATCGTTTAACATAATGAAGTAAATAGAAATATTTATCTTCTTAAGTAACTTGGTAATTTTTAGACTATATTTAACGCATAGTGGATACCAATCATTGCCTATGTGAGTACATCTTATGAATGGCGACCGATTAATTGTATGCACTCCAAAATTACACGTATACTGCCTCCAAACAGTGAACAGTAGTGCCCAAATGGCCGTTTTTGTGAGCTCACTAGCAGTCAGCCGTAGTTACCGGCCAACAGATTTTGCCAAGTAAACTGAAATAATTTAAGGTACATTAAATAACCTCCTGACCATGGCAACTGTAAAGGATTCGTGATGATGTATAAATCCAATGTTAGACTTCATGATTTGTGCAACCATCGCTACAGAATCTATAGTTATTTAATTTCGCGCCTTCAGTGTAGTCACGTAATAATCGTGTAATAAACATGCATAAAAGATAATGTCTGTCTATTAAGGTTTTAAAGCCCCCAGTAGAATCCGATTCCTTGATTTAGTTTCCATAATTAGTCCACTATGAAAAAATAGTACTTCACGCAAACTAAGTAAGCAGACAACAGTAAACAGCCAACACTTAGTTATTCTCGCACGCACTCGATTGTTACCATCAATGGTACTTACTGCGGTGTAGACACACACCCACCACACGAACGAGTCAGAACATAATTTCCGCAGCCCGCGCGACATCATTTTTGTCATTGATAGTAGGTACGTTGTTAATGATTAATGGACACAAACAAAATTAACAGATGTTAAATAGTCAGTTAATGTTTCTCAAAATCCATTAATCGAAAAGTTAACTTCGTTAATCAACGATTAACGGAATAACTGTCCTGTGCCCAGCTATACTGTAACCTTCTTTAAAAATAATAAAGTTTACGATTACGTTGATTGAATATCTGATCTGTGGAATGAGTACTGAACTCGAATTGTCGTGTTGCATGTTGTAAGTGAAAGTGGTGTACATACTCTGTGTTATTGTTAGCAAAACTTTACACGAATTGATTGAGCAATGTAACTCCCAATCCCCATAAAGAAACACAGTCACTGCAAAATACATTCAGCTCCTTAGGTGCAGAATTATCTGGCTCTGTTCAAAACTGACAACAAATAAATTAAATTGTCTTACTCCTAGAGCAGAAACCGTGGAACGCGATATATTCTGGTATCTCATGAAAAACAAAAATATGCTAGCCACAGGCTCAGCAGAATGGAGTGCTGGCCATAATATTTGAAATGTACATGATATTCTTTTGGCTTATAAGGAGAACATTTAAGAAAATCCTACTTCTTTAAAAAATATATGACCTGGACTGGGAGGCGGTACTGATTATGGTAAATTGCTAACACTCAGTTTTCTGTAAAATTATATTGCATATTAAATTTAGCTTTTCCGGAACATCTGACAATTGGAGTTACATTACTCACAATTGATCCACAAACAATGAGATTTAAACAGCAAGTGTTATACAACCTGACTAACCCAGCGTAAATGTAGGTCGTCAGATTACACATAGTTCTGTTAACAAATCATAGAAACATTACAAAAGTAAAATATCTAACTAGCCTTCTTATCAAAAACAGTTTACATACATTCTGGGGTTACTCATAAATTACAAATTATCAATCAAGCCATCTGTACTAACGCTCAGGAAAAAGCTAAAATTATAAGTGTTTAACATCTTTACCTTGCTTGCATGAAGACTTCTGCTTCCGAGATCAACAAAATTGACATACCTCTACTAATCTAACACTTAGACGCTCCACACAGCACACCACGAAAACAGCCTTCTCCATCGACTTTCTCTCATAGACAGCTACCTACAATTGTGCACCCACTGCTCTCTTGCTCCAACACTACAATCTCAGACCAGAAGCACTATCTTTGGCTCTGAGGTCGCGCACAGTCGGCGATCCGCATTATCGAGTCTATCAGATACACTCATCATCTATAATATACTAGTTTCATATTAATTTATCAATATTCTTATCTAGTTCTGGTGCCAAATACAAGTGTGTCCCTGTAGACTCCTTCAAAACTTACAAAAACATCTGAAAATATATAGAAGGCGGAAAATAACACCTCTTTTACCTTTTCCTCAGTATTGTATTTTCTTTCTGAGGGGAGAAATAGATGTGATTTCCTTACTCTTGAAACTATTTTCATTAAAAATGTTGAAGATTCTCTATGTGAGTAACAGTCGCACGAGTGTAACTTTACACATTTTTTCAGCTTCTCAAAATCAAGGGAGCAGCCTCTCTTTTCTATCAAATTGCGGTAGTGGAGAAGGGTTTTTGTTCTTTCGTTGCCTCCTCTGTTTAAACCTCATTAAATCAATGTGGATGTTAAGAACACGTATGGTTAACCCATCCTTTAACTGTTCCCATCCTATAAACTACGAATTTAGTGGACTCAGAGGCCACGTTTAAGATGTATCAAATATGGAACTTAATATTTATCACGCACCAACAATCTTTAAATTTTGTTATGTTCAAAAGTGCCTTAACTAATGTATGGAAGTATATAAATGTCCATTTTTACCCATTATTTTATTCAGGCTTTCAATAACTGAAATTCATCCAACGCCTCATCCACCTCTAAACAAAGCCATCATGAATTATGAATTATTTAAGTTAGCCCAAGGTTAGATACGTTGGATTTTACATTTTTAAATTCACGGCCTTTAGCTACGAAACCGGAGCCAAGACTACACGGGCTGCAGCCGCCATCTTCATTAATGTTAGAACCTTATACACACAACGTAGCAACGTTTTAATGCTTACATTCTGTAGGGTTTTCCACCGTCCAGATATTGTGCAATGAAAGTACTTTTTTGCTTCGAGGTATTTTGTCTCTCTTGTGCGAGAACACTTGCACGAAGAATACGAAACCATCGAGCAATCTTTACAAAGTGTGACATAAACAAAAGAAACAACACAATAAAAATTAAGAAACACGAAACCCCCTTCATATGTGATGAGTGAGTTACGAGAGAGTAAAATGGTTCAAATGGCTCTGAGCACTATGGGACTCAACTGCTGTGATCATTAGTCCCATAGAACTTAGAACTACTTAAACCTAACTAACCTAAGGACATCACACACATCCATGCACGAGGCATGATTCGAACCTGCGACCGTAGCAGTCGCATGGTTCCGGACTGCGCGCCTAGAACCGCGAGACCACCGCGGCCGGCTACGAGAGAGTAGATTAACTACCTGTTAACAGACGATGCCGCAGTTCCTTGTTTATGCGCATGCGCTGCATTTCGCTGAGAGATGGACAGTGTGAACAGTTCCTCCTCCTCGTATTATCTTGACGAGTGTGACCGATGTTTTAAAACTGTGACTGTTTGTTAGCAAGATACTTCATAAGGAAACAAGTGAAACATTATTCTAAAAGTAGCCGCACTGCCTTGTCGTGCATGATATCCTTAGCAGCGACACTGCATATTCCCCCAATTAATACCAAGAAATGAAAACCTTCCATTGGCCTTCCCTACTACTGATTTTATGTCATCGTTCCATTTCACATAGACTCACTCTTTTACCACTTAATACTTACGTAGGGGTTCCAGAAAGTGAGTTATACTTGTCGTCCCACGCTAAGAGCATTTTGCTACAATAGTGGTGCATTACCAGAAGAAGAGGGTACATGTTCCGTTTTCTGTAGACACAGTTCTGCCACCGTACCGACGACGGGTGCAAGTGGCCAATTGGAAACGTACTTCAAGGCTGAAGTACGCGGACCAATTACAATTTCAGTGAGCAGATCGTCTAAACTGTACCCATATTCGTCGTGAAATTCTGGCGTTGTATGGAAAAAACTCAATGTTGCTTTCAGACGTAGTGAAATGGTGCCAAGGCTCTGACCAAGACTGCAAGACTGCACAAGCGCGGTTGATGCAGGTCGGAAAGGGAGGCCACCGACAGCGATCACAAACGACAGTGCCGTGGCATCTGGGGAACTCATTCGCAGCAACAGTAGATTTTTCCGACGATGAAGAAATCCACACAGCGGTTCCCAAACGGCTCAATGACCACGGAGCGGACTCCTTTTGTCAAGGAAGTGAATTATGGGTAGAAAGTTCCCATATATGTTTACAGAGACATCAACCCCTTGAGCATCGAAGAAGCAATGATGCAAATAAAAGAAAGATTCAGGAGTGGGATTAAAATTCTAGGTGAAAGGATATCAATGCTACGATTCGCTGATGACATTGCTATCCAGAGTGAAAGTGAAGAACAGTTACATGACAGTCTAATGAAATACAGAATATGGACTGAGAGTAAATTGAAGAAAGAAAAAAGTAATGTGAAGTAGTTGAAAAGAGAACTGTGGCAAACTTCGGGACTGATGGTCACGAAGTAGATGAAGTTATGGAATTCTGCCACCAAGGCAGCAAAAAACGAAAGAAAGCAAAATAGGAAAGACTGAGCAAGGAGGACATCAAAAGCAGATTAGCAATGGCAAAAAGGGGCATTCCAGGCCAAGAGAAGTCTACTGGTATCAAACATAACCTCAATTTGAGGAAGAAATTTCTGAGAATGTAAGTTTGGAGCACGGTATTGTATGGTAGAGAAACATGAACTGTGCAAAAACCGAAAGAGAAGAGAATCGAATCATTTGAGATGTGGTGTTACAGTCGAATGTTGAAAGTTAAGCGGACTAACAACGTATGGAAAGACGAGGTTCTGCGCAGAATCGGAGAGGAAAGGAATGGGTGGAAAACACTGACTAGGACAAGGGACAGGATGATACAACATGTTTAAGACATTAGGGAATGACTTCCATGGTACTACAGGGAGCTGTAGAGGAAGACAGAGACGGCAATACATCCAGCAAATAATTGAGGACGTAGTCTGCAAGTGCTACTCTGAGACGAAAAGGCTGGCGCAGGAGAAGAATTAGGAGCGCACCACATCAAAGCAGTCAGAAGACTGATGACTCAAAAAGAAAGAAAGAACCATTTGAGGTGTCTTGATTACATTTTTGTTATTCCAGTACCCCTTTTGCGTATCGACTTAGGTCATTATCAGTCGTACATACTTCATCCGATTATTATGAAACAGCAGAAACTTGTCCTAATAAATTCATTGTATCCAGTCAACACCAGTCTACTTTATCATTCTGAAAAAAAAATGTTGCCTAGATACTGTGTATCTCTTTCGACAAGTTGCTACTGTTTCATAATGATGACACTAACCATATGCGTTTGATAATGATGTATGCCGAAACACGTAAGGCACATTGGAATAATAAAAGTGTGTTCAAAAGTCTCGAAGTGTCTGAGTGCATGCATGGCCGCTTTTTCTCACAGCAGTTTCATGCAGATTGTAGCTAGTTTACTGAGACGCGATGAGTATATGGAAAAACAGTCTCTTGTATGCGTGTTTTCTTGAAGTGTTATGAAGCACTCAACAAAAGCTACCTGGTCAGCGACAGTAATGCTTTCTTTACTTTCTGCATTGCCTTTGTAAACGAGCAACGTGACTTGTTCAATATGTTTTGTGATAACATAGGGCTCTTTCAATCGTTTTCAGATTTTATCCCAACTTTTTCTCATTTAAAGAGAGCTGCCCTTCATTAAACCAAATGCAAATTTTGTCCAAGTCTTCGTATAATTTCTTATTCTCCTCCAAATTTTCTGAACACAACAACATCGTCAATGAATGATTCTATTGTACTGCTGGTCCAGTCTGATCAAAAGTTTATGTACAATTATTAATTCAGTTTATTTGCCTAGAATTTGCTTATCAACAATTTGTTAACAAAATGCTTATGAGCTTATTGCTGTATGTTTACTTATATGAAACTTGAACACCCGTCACAACGAGGCAACCAATTTCTGTTTCGTAGAACTCGGTCGGTCGCTTACGGATCCACAATCTCACCAACTCTTGCACTTCCTCGTAGGACTGAAACCAACGTACATGCATGTCTTTCTTAAGGTGGGCAAATACGGGAAGATCATACAGTGAAAGATTCGCGTTGTACGAACAATGTTGTAAGGGTTCCCAACCAAATCGCAGAACCGCAGCCTACGTTCGATTGGCAGTGGAGTTGATGGCCGTTTGGAACATGGAACCACAATCAATGCGCAGCGCTATGAAGACACTTCGCACAAACTGCGACGCGCCATTAAGTCAAAACACCCGGAAATAGTATCAGACGGAATCACCGTGTTGCACATAACGCAGACTCCCTCATTGCCAATCGGACGGAGACTAAGCCTCATGGATTTGGTTGGGAAACAATGCAACATCCACCGTATGGCCCGAATCTTTCACCGTGCGATTTTCACGTCTTTAGTGACACGTCGAAAGAGATACATAGACGTCGGTTTCTAGCGGACAAGGAAGTGCAAGAAAGGGTGCGGTTGTGGATCTGTCACCGGACGGCCGTGATCTACGAAATAGGACTTGATCGTCTCATCTTCAAGTCGGGTAAATGTCTTAAGTCGTGTGGTGATTGGTTTTGCATGCAGGGGCGGATTAATAAAGTCTTGTGGATGGGGGCGGTTTGCGTAGAAGAGAGAGAAGACCCAGGTGTCATGTTCTTGAAAATTGAGGAAAAAAACTCCAAGAACTACTGTTTCAAGCTATTCTGACACTTAAAAATATCAAACAATTTCAAAAATGTTTTTTATCTTAGACAAAAACGTTTTAAATTGATCGAAATGTGTAGTATTCACAATTTTTGTCTGAGTAACTTTTTTTATATAATTGTTAACACACAGGAACAAGGTCATAAGTGTTCTGGTAACACGGAGTTGATAAGCAAATTAAAAGGAAATAAATTAGAATTATATACTTTTAGAACTGTAGTTCTTATTTTGTTAACAGTTATACGTTAGACAGTTTAGTTTATAATTATAGTTGTACCGCGTACTGCTGTGGTGGATGGGCAGGCTCTGCTAGTATTTGGCGCCCACAATTCGAACAGGAGGGGGAGCACAAGTCACTGCTACAGGTAGCACATTCTCTTGGACACACAAAAGTAAGATGGCTTGGGGAATCAAACCGAATTCCACCATTAAATCCACTGAAAAAGACTCTAAATTCATGTGCTTAAATTTGGCTCAGATTATAAAAATAAGCATTTCATTTTAATTTAATTTCACCTCACGGAGGGGCGACCACCCCCTCTGCCCTCCCTTCAATCCATGCTTGTTTGAATGAAACCATTCCATGGTCCCCCTGTAGGAGGTGTTGACTATTATCAAGAACATCAGAGATGTTAGCTTTCTTGGGTGACACCCAATGTTACTTACGTTTCTGTGCAACAGTCACTGTCCATAAAATTTACTGTTTTCAGTTGGTCAAATACGGGCGTAGACACTCAATATGACTGCGTCTCGGTTAGTAGGCAGTGATGCGGTTCAAGTCGTGCCGATGCACAGAGCCGGAAGAAGCCGTCGAGCCCAAGCCGGCCGCAAGGGCAGGTCTGCGCCGCACCCTCCCGTTAGGCCGGGAGGGCTTTATTCCATTAGACGTGCGAGGCCGGCGTGGCTGGGTCACGTGAGCGGTGGCGCGGGCAGCGCCTTGGGGAGCAAACCTGATTACCCCCGCGCGCCGCCCGGCGACAAAAGGGCCTCGAGGGTTGTCCGGGGCGCTGCCTCAGCACCGGCCGCAGGGGTGGGGCCGCCAAGGCTTCTTCCCAAATGAGTGCGCGTCTTCCAGCGTCAACTGCGGCGTCTCAACTTGCCGGAAGGCTTCCCGTTTTCTTTTGCGAGAAGTCGACTTACATGACGAGGTAATTGCCGATTAGCAGAATTCTCTAAATTTTTCCCGGTTATCCGTCGGAGGGTTGATGTAATATAAAATAGAATGAAAAAATTCTCGCTTTGCACCAAAAAAAAAAAAAAATTAAGCCCAGGCGCTGACTCATAGTAGGAGTTCAAAAATGTGTGTGAAATCTTATGGGACTTAACTCCTAAGGTCATCAGTCCGTAAGCTTACACACTACTTAACCTAAATTATCCTAAGGACAAACACACACACCCATGCCCGAGGGAGGACTCGAACCTCCGCCGGGACCAGCCGCATAGACCGTTACTACGGCACCTTAGACCGGTCGGCTAACATGGTTGGAGTGGGTGCCGTAATTTGTTACTATCCCATCTCCCCTCCCCCCCCCCCCCCAACGTGCCCCGCCTTCTTCCAAATACCGGGTGTAACGAAAACATGAAAATGGAGCCCAGTGAAATTTGCACCCAAATTGAATGTGTCAAATTTGCACCCATTTTACCTGGAAATCACTATGTCACGGCCTGTCTGTGCACCCAACTAGAGATGTGTCAAATCTGCACCCATTTTGCCTGGAAATCACTATGTCACAGCCTACCTGTGCTCCGAGTCCTCCCTCCGGCCTCATTGAGGTGATGGGCGTCCTGTCCGAGTTGCGCAGACGTCGCCCTGCAAATGACCAACGTGAACGAAATGTCCTACTGCCGAAAGAAGAACATGAGCAACAACAGTTGTCGACATAATGCTCTGCGATATATTCTCTTAGATGCGCATGTGACACTGGGTCTACTTGCTTTAACGGTTATGTTCTGCTTTCCTTCTGCGTATATCTAGATCTTCATCCACATGATTACTGTGCGATTCACACTTAAATACGTGCCAGAGGCACTTATTCACAACATTTTTCTCTGCCGTCCTACTCTCGAATAGCACATGAAACAGGAACACCTAAGTGTTTCAAAAAATGGTTCATGTGGCCCTAAGCACTAAGGGACTTAACATCTGACGTCGTCAGTCCCCAAGACTTAAAAAATGGTTCAAATGGCTCTGAGAACTACGGGACTTAACTTCTGAGGTCATCAGTCCCCTAGAACTTAGAACTACTTAAACCTAACTAACCTAAGGACATCACACGACACCCAGTCATCACGAGGCAGAGAAAATCCCTGACCCCGCCGGGAATCGAACCCGGGAACCCGGGCGCGGGAAGCAAGAACGCTACCTCACGACCACGAGCTGCGGACCTCCAAGAACAAGTGGCATGAACTTGACACTAATGTTGATTTTCTCCTCGACAGCAGGTAAGGCGTTGAGGTGTGGACGCAGGGAAGTAAAGCGATTAGTCTATACTGACAGGTGTAATCCATTTAGTAGTGCAGTTACGGCCATGGATAAAACATCACATCGTAAAGTTTGTGACGTATTTGTGGGAAGACTGTTTAATGCAAAGAAAAAACCCACTAACACTCTGCTGTTTATGTATAATCGGAGTTCGAGTCCCTGTCCAGCACAAATTTTCGTTGTTGCATTCCATACTACAGCTGAAGGTAGTCCTTATTCGCAATTCCGAATTCATTTGACGTGCACAAATATCTGCTTTTATACCCGTTACAGCCTGTACAGCTCCCCTTCATCCACGCTTTCAACATACCACAGATGCCTCTGACTTTAATGGTAGTAGCACCAAAATGTATAAAATGTTTTAATATAACAAAAATTTGTTTGTTTGCTAATTTCAGTGCTTAATACAGCCCTTACCTTAAGGTGCTAGAATATGCGATTCAGAGAATTAAAGTGTATGCAACCATTCATCTGCAATTTTGTGAACTTCATGTGTCGTGCAGTGAATTAAAGAACTGTAGGCCCTATTACCAACAATATATCATAATTTTCACATTATCGTTGGCACAATATAAAAGTCCAAGTGTGCACTCAACACTATCAATATTTCACTACATCTACATACATACTCCGCAAGCCACCTGACGGTGTGTGGCGGAGGGTACGCTGAGTACCTCTATCGGTTCTCCCTTCTATTCCAGTCTCGTATTGTTCGTGGAAAGAAGGATTGTCGGTATGCTTCCGTGTGGGCTCTAATCTCTCTGATTTTATCCTCATGGTCTCTTCGCGAGATATACGTAGGGGGGAGCAATATACTGCTTGACTCTTCGGTGAAGATATGTTCTCGAAACTTCAACAAAAGCCCGTACCAAGCTGCTGAGCGTCTCCAGAAAAGTCATTATACTCGAACATAATACGTGTTCCAAAATTCTGCAACTGAGCGACGTTAGAGATATAGGTCTATAGTTGTGCACGTCTGTTCGACGTTCCTTCTTGAAAACGGGGATGATCTGTGCCCTTTTCCAATCCTTTGGAACGCTTCGCTCTTCTAGAGACCTACGGTACACCGCTGTAAGAAGGGGGGCAAGTTCCTTCGCGTACACTGTGTAAAATCGAACTGGTATCCCATCAGGTCCAGCAGCCTTTCCTCTTTTGAGTGATTTTAATTGTTTCTCTATCCCTCTGTCCTCTATTTTGATATCTACCATTTTGTCATCTGTGCGACAATCTAGAGAAGGAACTACAGTGCAGTCTTCCTCTGTGAAACAGCTTTGGAAGAAGACATTTAGTATTTCGGCCTTTAGTCTGTCATCCTCTGTTTCAGTACCATTTTGGTCACAGAGTGTCTGGACATTTTGTTTTGATCCACCTACCGCTTTGACATAGGACCAAAATTTCTTAGGATTTTCTGCCAAGTCAGAACTTTACTTTCGAATTCATTGAACGCCTCTCGCATAGCCCTCCTCACACTACATTTCGCTTCGCGTAATTTTTGTTTGTTTGCAAGGCTTTGGCTATGTTTATGTTTGCTGTGAAGTTCCCTTTGCTTCCGCAGCAGTTTTCTAATTCGGTTGTTGTACCACGGTGGCTCTTTTCCATCTCTTACGATCTTGCTTGGCACATACTCATCTAACGCATATTGTACGATGGTTTTGAACTTTGTCCACTGATCCTCAACACTATCTGTACTTGAGACAAAACTTTTGTGTTGAGCCATCAAGTACTCTGTAATCTGCTTTTTGTCGCTTTTGCTAAACAGAAAAATCTTCCTACCTTCTTTAATATTTATATTTACGGCTGAAATCATCGATGCAGTATCTGCTTTATGATCGCTGATTCCCTGTTCTGCATTAACTGATTCAAATAGTTCGGGTCTGTTTGTCACCAGAAGGTCTAATATGTTATCGCCACGAGTCGGTTCTCTGTTTAACTGCTCAAGGTAGTTTTCATATAAAGCACTTACAAAAATTTAACTGGATTCTTTTTCCCTGCCACCCGTTATGAACGTTTGAGTCTCCCAGTCTATATCCGGCAAATTAAAATCTCCACCCAGAGCTATAACACGGTGGGGAAATTTACTCGAAATATTTTCCAAATTATTCTTCAGGTGCTCAGCCACAACAGCTGCTGAGCCCCGGGGCCTACAGAGACATCCAATTACCATGTCTGAGCCTGCTTTAACCGTGACCTTCACCCAAATCATTTCACAATTCGGATCTCCGTGAATTTCCTTCGATGCTGTAGCACTTTTTATCGCTATAAACACGCCTCCCCCTTCACTGTCCAGCCTGTCTCTGCGGTATACATTCCAATCTGAGTTTAGGATTTCATTACTGTTTACGTTTGGATTCAGCCAACTTTCTGTCCCTAGTACTATATGGGCGTTGTGACCGTTTATTAATGAGAGCAGTTCTGGGACCTTTCTATGGACGCTCCAGCAGTTTACTATTAGAACATTAATATTGTTATTCCCTGTTGCATTTTGCGTACTCCTACCTTGCCCCGTCTCACTACAGTCACGAGCACCGACCTGCGATAATGCTTGTACGAGTGTGTAAGTGATGGGAATGTTGTCTCGTCCAGTTATTATCACCCACGCCACTGGCCATTAAAATTGCAACACCAAGAAGAAATGCATTGTTGAATGCAGTGCTACGTAGCAGAAGCGACAACGACAATTTCGATTGCAGTGGGAACGGAACTATCGAGAATAGACCGTGAATGAACGGAAACATAAAGCCTGGTCGAATGAATCTTGTTTCTTGATATATCAGGTCGATGGTCTAGCCCAGATACCCGTCATTAAGACGAACGGCTTCTCGAAACATGAGCAGCGCCGTGTTTGCAGGCCAGTGGAGACAACACTGTGTTATGGGGGACATTCACCAGGGATTCCATGGAAGCTGTGATAATAACTGATGGTCGCGTGACAGCTACGGACGACTTGAATGCTTTTGTGGACTACCAGCCTTCCCCAACGGCGATGGCATCTTGCGTAGGATTTTTGTCAGTGTCACAAGACCAGAAATGTGCTACAATTTGAGGAGTGCAATAGTGAACTTAGATTAATATCTTGGTCGCCATATTCCCCTGGTTTGTACCCGAATGAACAGTTCTAGAATGGCTTCGGTTGTTATTCCATGAAACACTGGCGCGTTGTGGCGAAACAAGCGCTGTATCATTGGAGAAATACAGCGGCGAACGAGTGTGTTGGGATTGACCCCAGTTCACTACGAGTAGCGGCACAGAACCACAACGCGTCTGCTAGTAGCACACAAGTATAGCGTCATAATTTAACAATGGAATTAACAAGTAAAGTTGCTTTTCCAAACTTTGTTGGAATATGCTTCAGTATATTAATTTGTAAAGTGTCAAATCTCAAAATGATCAGGTCAATGTTTTTCCCTAATACATCGTGGCGCTAAATAATAAAAATAGAAACCAAAAAATTGTTTATAAAGTGAAGATGTATGTCAAATTCAATTGGTGCACAGAGTGAGATTTTCACTCTGCAGCGGAGTGTGCGCTGATATTATACTTCCTGGCAGACTAAAACTGTGTGCCGGACCGAGACTCGAACTTGGGAACTTTGCCTTTCGCGGGCAAGTGCTCTACCAACTGAGCTACCCAAACACTACTCACTCCCCGTCCTCACAACTTTATTTCTGCCTGTGCCTCGTTTCCTACCGTCCAAACTTTACAGAAGCTCTCCTGCGAACGCTGCAGAAAGGAAGGATACTGCGGAGATGTTTCCAGAAAGAGATTTTCACTCTGCAGCGGAGTGTGCGCTGATATGAAACTTCCTGAGTGATAGAGCACTTGCTCGCGAGAGGCAAAGGTCCCGAGTTCGAGTCTCGGTCCGGAACACAGTTTTAATCTGCCAGGAAGTTTAATTGGTACACGTCACTAAACGATTAAAGAAATATTCTGGCCAGAATTCGCGTTTTTAAGAAAAACTGAAGGCGCTAAATATTGTACTTAGAAATATGAAAATTTTTATGAAGCTTCAGTTCAGCATAAAAACATTAATTATGTAACCCCAATGAGCAACCTCTAATGTTTTTCGAGTAATTTGGTAAAAACTTAATTTGGATCTAAAATGTCTTTATTTGTAGTAGATTAAGTATGTGTTATATTAATGCTAGAAAGTTTTGGTTACAGCACATGATGAAACCTATCGAATAGAAGAGTTATAACAAGTTTCAAGGCTTGGATTAAAATAATAACAAACACAAGGTCTCTTAAAGTTGTAGTTCAAAGGTCTTGTTCAAATGGCTCTGAGCACTATGGGGCTTAACATCTATGGTCATCAGTCTCCTAGAACTTAGAACTACTTAAACCTAACTAACCTAAGGACATCACACACATGCATGCCCGAGGCAGGATTCGTACCTGCGGCCGTAGCATTCGCGCGGCTTCGGACTGAGCGCCTAGAACCACGAGACCACCGCGGCCGGCTCAAAGGTCAGGTTCTACTGTCAGTTCCGTTCTGAAAATTCTAGACGGCAAATTTTAAATGCAGGCGATCTACAACATTTTCTGTGATTTTAACCGACTTACCTACATGAATACAAAAATTACGAATATTCTAAATTAATACACAAAGTGGTATAAAATATTATGTGTCCGAGAAGGCGACCCTTTAGAGGCTGCTATCGTGAGCCGTCCGCTGCGCGACATATATAATACAGCCTGAGAGGCAAGACTAGGCTTCACTTCACACCCAGCCCCTGTACAATCCGCTTCTGTCAAACGCCCGAGTGCGCGCTGCCTCGGATGACGTCAGAGACAGACTGTTACTAAACGCACATTTTCAATAACGATAGAAAGTGAACTCGCGAGCACTGTACACCGTACTGGATCGCTTAGATTTTGCAGAAGTGTGCTGCCTGTAATGTTAACACATCTGTGTGGTAAGTATTGACAGTTGTTTTCCGCCTTTGTGGCGAGCAGTTATTTTATCAGAAGTAAGGCCGAAAGACAATTTAATAGGAACTTAGCGTAAAGATCACCTCTGAACTGCTCATAGTGCTGTTAAGGAAAGAGAGATTTATAGTCAGTATTAACGCAATGAAGAGTACAATGTAGAGCGTGTGAAACTTTGCCAAATCTGTCAATAAGAACTCAAAATCTCCATTTATAATCGTAGTCCTGATGCTGCGGGGCAAATGGAGAATAGAAACATTTCTTTCAATGGGCTGGAAAAGATCGTGGACTTGCACACATGGCTTTCTAGCTGACCACAGAAATAGTTTCCAGGCTCTCGTAAAGGACAGCGAACAATATTCAAATATTTACAGCAATTAAACACTACTCAAATATTTCAAATATTTTCTTCTATTACTTATAACTGATTATACATTAGCTTGCCGCCCCACGTCATTATATACGGTAACTGCCTGATCTGCGCTTTTACATTTAGGGTAGCATACCTCCAGAAACCTACCAATAATTTTCTTAATCCATGCCATGCAGAATCACTGCACTACTGGGGACCAACACGCTACTAGCTAAGTAGTCATAATGTTTTGGTTGTTGAAAGTATCCGCTGTGGAATACGCGAAGCATTAAATCCGTAACTACCCACAGATGTTACATTTACATTGTTGACAACAGAAGAACAAAGTGCTACTGAAAGTTTTTGTACTGAACGTGCTAAAGGAGGGGTTATGATAATAATGATCAACATTATTATTATTGTTAAATATTTGTTTACCTTAAAGTAGCTCAATTATTATCAATATTGTTAAGCTCTACTTTTCATATGGTCTTAAAAATTAAAAAAAACAGAGTTTACAATTTAAAAAATAGTTAACATATCGAAGTAATTCGATGATTTCGTGCAGGAAACGGAATAAGTTTACATAAAAGATAGCAATAAGAAAGAAACAGAAGGCAATATTTGGCTGTATCTTAAGATACCGTAACACATACTGTTACTGTGGAATAATTCCATTCCATTGCTATGTTAGCATAATGCAGATACGGAAGTCGGGTGTCGGTAATGAGTAACGTGGTTGAGTATTTGCGTAGGGATGCCAGAATGACAACTGTAATCCTACCTCTGTTCGGTAGTTTTCAAGTTAAAAGTACCTACCTGTGTATTTCACTTTGAACAATACTGCACTACTGTGCTGGCAAGAGAATTGGTCTTCGTGTACTGTTGTGAATGAGGCTCCACAACGTCCCTCATATTTCTGAACGGTGTGTTCACTGTGGCAATGAAACACGTTGCGTGCCCTTGATTTCCCCTGGGACGCTGCCACTTATTGTCTGACAATTCATCTAGCAGCCACACCCCATCGATAAATCACTACACGATAGTCCAGCGTAATACGTAGGTAGCACTCCAGTTCGTACCTGAAACTGCAGTTCCATCAGCAAATAGTTGCATACTTTTAGCAAGTAAACATGAAAAATAATAGTCCAAGCTGTCGTTTATTTTTGTTTTACTGATAGTAATCAGTCTCTGTTGTAATAACTATCATCTGACTAACATTCCAGACCTCTCGAGAAATCGTTGTCCGGTGCCAGTGAACAGAACATCCGTTTCCAACCGTAATGGTAAAAACTCTCTACTTTCGTAGATATTTCAGTTGATTTCTCTAACACGTTGTTGCCCAATTGTTAGTCCATTTACTCGTTGAGTGTGTGTGTGTGTGTGTGTGTGTGTGTGTGTGGATGTGTGTGTGTGTGTGTGTGTGGTGTGTGTCTGTGTGTGGGTATGTGTGGACTGGGGAAGCGAAGGGGTGTGTATGTACACTTAGATTAATCTCTTGCAAGCCATGCAACTATTACGTTTGCACAGAGAAAAGAGCATGCCTCACATCATTAACAGGAGAAATTCCTAAGTAACCTGTTGGCATTCCAGTGTAGTTCTATTTTTATTAGTCGTTGAATGTTCTGGTGAAATCAGAGTCAAAGAAAAGACGTGTCATAACAATCACAAACTGCCGAGCACATTTCATTCTTGCATGTTTTGAGCTGGGAGATGTTGTGGTAATACACTCCTGGAAATGGAAAAAAGAACACATTCACACCGGTGTGTCAGACCTACCATACTTGCTCCAGACACTGCGAGAGGGCTGTACAAGCAATGATCACACGCACGGCACAGCGGACACACCAGGAACTGCGGTGTTGGCCGTCGAATGGCGCTAGCTGCGCAGCATTTGTGCACCGCCGCCGTCAGTGTCAGCCAGTTTGCCGTGGCATACGGAGCTCCATCGCAGTCTTTAACACTGGTACCATGCCGCGACAGCGTGGACGTGAACCGTATGTGCAGTTGACGGACTTTGAGCGAGGGCGTATAGTGGGCATGCTGGAGGCCGGGTGGACGTACCGCCGAATTGCTCAACACGTGGGGCGTGAGGTCTCCACAGTACATCGATGTTGTCGCCAGTGGTCGGCGGAAGGTGCACGTGCCAGTCGACCTGGGACCGGACCACAGCGACGCACGGATGCACGCCAAGACCGTAGGATCCTACGCAGTGCCGTAGGGGACCGCACCGCCACTTCCCAGCAAATTAGGGACACTGTTGCTCCTGGGGTATCGGCGAGGACCATTCGCAACCGTCTCCATGAAGCTGGGCTACGGTCCCGCACACCGTTAGGCCGTCTTCCGCTCACACCCCAATATCGTGCAGCCCGCCTCCAGTGGTGTCGCGACAGGCGTGAATGGAGGGACGAATGGAGACGTGTCGTCTTCAGCGATGAGAGTCGCTTCTGCCTTGGTGCCAATGATGGTCGTATGCGTGTTTAGCGCCATGCAGGTGAGCACCACAATCAGGACTGCATACGACCGAGGCACACAGGGCCAACACCCGGCATCATGGTGTGAGGAGCGATCTCCTACACTGGCCGTAAACCTCTGGTGATCGTCGAGGGGACACTGAATAGTGCACGGTACATCCAAACCGTCATTGAACCCATCGTTCTACCATTCCTAGACCGGCAAGGGAACTTGCTGTTCCAACAGGACAATGCACGTCCGCATGTATCCTGTGCCACCCAACGTGCTCTAGAAGGTGTAAGTCAACTACCCTGGCCAGCAAGATCTCCGGATCTGTCCCCCATTGAGCGTGTTTGGGACTGGATGAAGCGTCGTCTCACGCGGTCTGCACGTCCAGCACGAACACTGGTTCAACTGAGACGCCAGGTGGAAATGGCATGGCAAGCCGTTCCACAGGACTACATCCAGCATCTGTACGATCGTCTCCATGGGAGAATAGCAGCCTGCATTGCTGCGAAAGGTGGATATACACTGTACTAGTGCCGACATTGTGCATGCTCTGTTGCCTGTGTCTATGTGCGTCTGGTTCTGTCAGTGTGATCATGTGATGTATCTGACCCCAGGAATGTGTCAATAAAGTTTCCCCTTCCTGGGACAATGAATTCACGGTGTTCTTATTTCAATTTCAAGGAGTGTAGTAAATGTTATGGGCGAATGCGGTGTCTTTCAAACTTCTAAACGTAACACGATTGCTACATGTCCCTTGCTGTAGTTTCTTATCTTAATAAAAAAAAAAATAACATTTCCAACACGTTATAGTTTATTATAATTTGTACCTGCGAAAACTACACTTCAGGTTTTCATGAATGAAATTTTTTAGACCAGTAAGGTGGCCCGTGAGGTTACTCTCAATTTTAAACAGTTACTTTTCGGGTTAACTTCACATACAATATTCGAATTATTCCAGACGGCACGTAAAGCAAAGTAGAAAGAATACTGCTAAGTTACATCGAGTTCGCCAAACTGAAACAAGAAGTCTTGTAATACGTTCTTACTGGCTAGCATATGTCTCTTTTACCTAGAGTTAAAGTTGTTAAATCATAAAATATGGATCTTTTCGTCGAAATTTTGTAGTTCTTCTTCTATAACAACAATAACAACAACAACTACTAATATTACTACTACTACTACTACTACTACTACCACCACTAGTTCGAGTGGCTCTGAGCACTATGCGACTTAACTGCTGAGGTCATCAGTCGCCTAGAACTTAGAACTACTTAAACCTAACTGACCTAAGGACATCACACACATCCATACCCGAGGCAGGATTCGAACCTGCGGCCGTAGCGGTCGCTCGGCTCCAGACTGTAGCGCCTAGAACCGCACGGCCACTCCGGCCGGCTAGCACCATCAGTACTTACAGTAACTAATAGTTCTAGGTTCTCTGTCGTACCCCTTATTATGAGACTTAAAGAATCAATACTTTTCCTCGTGTTTCTTTTTAGTTTCTTGCTGTAATGGGTAATTGGGTTCTATTTATTGCTGTTGTGGTGGTGTGTACGTGTTACTGCAAAACGTGTGAAAATGTAGTGGCAAGAATAACAGTATTATTTGAAAGAAATAAATATTCTCTGATATTTCTTATTTATGTGCTGCCGAGCCCGACTATAACGACTTTAATAATTCTTTATTTGACGTCAAAAAGTATGCACCAAATAATTAATATATCACACCACAACCTATACCCATAACAACACTGTTTATGTTTTAAATATTTTTATTTAAAGCCAAATTTCTGTGGGTACTTGTCCTCGGAGTTCAAATATTGTAATAACGATCGAGAGAATTAGTGTCTGACTATTTCTGCAGTTTAAAATTGCCGCTCCACACACTCACTTAATGGCGGGAAAGCTTGCACAGTCTGGACTGTTGCTGACACAAAACTTAAAACATTCATAGTTGGTTATTTAGTTACAAATAAAAGTCCGTACACTAGAATTCCATTATACATTGCATATCATATTTTTCTTTTGATCACTCATGACTACGTTTTACAGTATTTAAAAGAACAGACCTCATCTTCTCTTCGATCTCATCCGCTCCATTCATCATAGGGAAGAAGAACAGAAGAAGGCAAAATTGCACAGACAATACATGCCAATACAGTCTTTTTGTGGTATTATATTTTGTTATATGATTATTCCTTGTAGGAATCTGGTTATAAAGTAATAAATCATATTGCATTTATTTAACAATATAATAATAAATCACAATAAAATAATAAGTCTTTTCTCAGTTCTTACTTACAGGCATAAAAGTCATCTCTGGAAAAATATTCGTAATTCACAAGTCTCGAGCACTGTCCCATACACTGGCGACACAAAATATTTGCGTTGACATTACATTACAAACTTTCCTTATTCATATCGTGAGAAGCAGAAAGTATCAATTTTATATCAAGAACCTTCTCTGTTGGAAGCATCTGTATATTCATAAAGAAAGCTCGCCAGTGTATAAAACCACTACAATTCTTTTATGAATACTGTCTGTATTTCCCAAATCCATAACTGCTATGGCGCTATTAGGATACTCGTGACAAGTCTAAATGGCTTTCTTCGGTTTATATTGGTCCTGTGCGAAAACAGAAGCTGCTAATGTGGCAACATAAGAATCCCGTAAGAACAAAGTCAGTTTAATACGCCCAGATTAACATGGTTGTAGATGGTCAGGAAAGTGCGCCCAAGAGTGAACGAAAATGTACTCCTGATGCTTGGAGCAATTGTGCCTGACGTACAGTTGTCTGTACCTTCTGAGAAGTGTGACACAGTTGTGTAGCTGACATGGATATACGAGAAGGAAGTTGTGACAAGATGCTTATCTGAAAGTTTTGTCTGAATGTAATGCTACTTCACTTCGGATATAAAGAGTTATTAAGGACTGAAACATGGTTAAAGACTATTTAAAATAGCCATAAACCTCCCTGAATCATAAGTTCATAGCTATGAATCTCTTTGGTGTGCTTATTCTATTTTGTGTCTTTATCCACTGTGTTCTTTCACTTCCTTTAACGTAACAAATTTCTGAATTTTATGTTTTTACGTATTTTATGGGAAGCTAATTGAATATTTGTCTAATTCAGAACTATTTTGTAAGATGTCAAGAACTATGCCCCTTACATGCAGTCATTAGAGATCACCTAACTCACGTTGAGTGAACAGTAGGTCTGAATAAAAATGACTGACAAGGCACAATGCATCTTGTAGAGGTTTTAGCACGGACGTATTTAAATAATTAATGTCGGTTGATGGTTTTAAAGTAATTCACACGACATGAAAAGCTTTGTGGAAACACGTCGATTTGCTGCAGGCTAGTTAACCCAGGGAAGTATACAGGGTGACCGTGGTCGCCGGGGGAGAACCTAAGGGAAGCGACAATAGGCAGCTTAGGGCGGCCCAAGCTCTGAGAAAGCGGTAACGGGGTGCGACCTCCAGCCGCCTTAAGATGAGTGACAGTGAGAGGGTGTTTGACCTCGAACCCATGCTGGTGTACCGGGAAGTAGACGGAGAACTTGTACGCCTGTTGATATTTGTCTGTCGTCCCGTTTTCAGTGAAACATGCGAGAAAGCCGTGCAAAGCTATGGTGGAGCAGTCAACAGAGGTCAAAATATGCGTGTTCATGATTATAACAACTTCACGCTGAATTCACGGTCCGCAGAGTCTGAAATAAATCAGGTGAAGAGTGACAGAATGAAATACGCCGGCCTCCGATGGGAACGTAGGATCAAGGAGTTTGAAGTACTCTCCTGGGAGTCAGAATTCCGGAAACATTGGTGTTTGTGCTGACACTAACCTTGATGGGTGGCCTGGGAGGAGAGAAATAGCAGAAGTTGAGAGGGAGGGAAGTTTTGTGGGAATTTTTTCACTTCCCAGAGTAGGCATTGGTCGGCGCTGGGAAGCAACGCATAATTAACGTGACTTGCGCTGCAATTGGCGTAAGTGATTTTGCTGGAGGGGATACCGAGGCGAAGAGCGGACTGGGAGAAGTTTCCGTAGAGGTCTTCCGTTCCCAGCTTGCCTGAGAAAGAGCGAGCATCTCTGCAGTTTAGTACTTAGCAAATGGAACGATTGAGCTTGGACATAGAAAGTATTGGTTCAGCTATGTACTGAGCAAGATAGCTGGGAGTGAATAGACGACAAGAGCCTTGCAACACCACGAGGGCGGCCGACGTCCACACAACGACGACGCTCCGCCACGCTGTATTCGGTGATATTGCGCCCGCTCCGGCCACTGATTAATTTGTTGGTTCACGTCGGCAAAGTTTCCACGAGGGTTTCATGGACCATGTATTGTAGAATTCTTCTCTCACTTTGCATTACGCCTGGGTCAGTCGATATTAATTACCTTTGAGTTATCGCGCTTTACTCCACGCAAACGCAATTTATTACCACTGCCTGGTAGGAGAGTCATGTAATGTGATGATTGAAGGTCGCGAGTTAAAATAAATTTGTGCTAATCGACTGCATCTGTTTCAATCAAGTAGTAGAAATCCCAAGTCATTTTCTTAATTAATTTTCTGTTCAACATTTGAATCTGGTGTTCAATAGCTGAATATAACAGTGTGCCCCCCTTTTTAAGTAAAAGTGATCAATTCTGAATCAATTAATGTCAACACTGCCACTGCAGTCCCCGGGCCTTAATACTTTCCTTGCGTTATCCGATATTGCGCCAGTTTTGCACTCTCTGTTGATCTGTTAGTCAATTAGCCGGGGTGAACACACGCCAAAACCACATAAGTGACGGGTTGAGTGTGACAATTTTAAATATGATCGCTTCCTGTACGGGGGACTGCTTTATGGGACATAACGTGTTTATAAGTGGCACACCTCTCAAATATTTCAGTAATATAATTAACAAAAATCCTGAGACTATAGTCGAGGGCAGCGTTCATTTTACTTTATTAAATTTCACCCACTACCATAACATTATTACAAATACCGATTCCGGTCATTTCGTAATCACGCATTTAGAGAGAACGTTCGCATTGCTCTGAAAACGCTGCACTGCTGTGAGAGTCCACATCATTCATCAACAGCAGCTGCATCGTTGGTTACCATAACAAGCAGTACGGACTAGTATGGCTACATCAGCGCCAAAACGTTTTTCACTAACAATGAATCTGTGGTCTCAATTGAAGAGCATTTCGCAGACCCTTTAGTTTAGGTCAATGAGTTCCTGTTCGCAATAGATAAACCACTGTGGTTTTCTAAAATGAGAATGTTATGCATGAGAGCTATTTTAACAATGTTAAAACAAAAACATATTGTGCAATATTTACTGCAATTCTTTTATAAGTATTTTTCATTTTCTTTTTTAACTGTGTCTCACAAAGATTAACTGTTATGTTTTTTTTTCTTTTCTTGGCAAATTATTCATGCGGGTACAGTTAGTCTGGTTATTTAGACTCAGATGAAAGGATGATGAACAGAAGAAACTCAGGCCTTCTATTCACAACGTGATGTTACAGTTGCTCTAACGCCTGCACCGTATTGAGCGGAGACTGCTCCGTGAAAACTTTTATGGTACATAAAGTATTTTAAGTGCGTGTATCGTGCTTCTCTTTGTGCTAGGCGCCATTGCTTACACCATTAGGATGCATTGTCCATTTCTTTTTATTCCGCAATAATCCCATCGAGTCGTCGTACCTGCCACACCCATGTGATCCATAATCTGCTGTACCAAGAATGGCCTGTGCGTACTGCTACAGTTTCCCTCCTCTAGCGCTAAGATACCTATTCTTGGACGCCTCAGTAGATATCATATCATCCCTTTTCTCTAGGAAAGACATAATTCCTCGTCGGTTTCTCATATATTTTCTGTTCTCTCGTTATTCAACATCCTTTAGTACTTCAACAATTCCGATCCTTTCCAGTTTCTCACTGTCAATATTTCACATACATATTTTGCCTCTCTTTGTTACAGCTTAGTCACATGTGGCTGTCTGTTTCAGACATCTCATTTTTGTCATTTTCTGCGTTCAGTAGCTGATTCATTTACAGTAAGTTCGCTAATTCTCTTGAACATGAGATATGTATCAACTGTCGATTCTCGTTTCAAAAATTCTTTGCATTGCTATCACTAATTAATTTTCGTAAACACAAGGTATGTGTTTCAAAGACTGTCCATCTGTATTAGTCATTCGTATGAGATTTCCTTAAATTCGACTAAAATAACACCATGTCGATGAAACCTTAGTAATATAACCATTTCCCTTTCCATTTTCTTTCCTGTGCCTTCACCGCATGTTCAAGGAAATATGTTACCGAAAGATTCTGATAATCTCTAAACGTGACATGCTTCTATCCTAGCAACAATTAAATTCGATAAATTAATCAGGTGTTTCTTTAGTTCGAACCGTTTCATTTTCCATCATTTATCGAAGGCCTTCTCTATATCACTATTCCACCCAAGCAATATGGTCAGACAAATGGTACAGACCGAAGATTCTGTTGCAACTGTAGTTAAAGTAAGAAAAATTAAGTGGGAAATGAAAGTACCAGAGGAACAGGAGAAAGAAAGTGGTACAGCATAGCTGCTGCAAGATAATACTCTACATACAGTACATATGCCTAAGGAAGATATTAAGGGCAAATTACCAGTAAGCAGAAAAATCAAAGTAAAATTAGTAATATGATATGTAGATATTAGTTACACGAGTCCAAAAATGGTTTCGAAAACACAGTTATTGAAAACAATCAAAAACTTAGTTCCAGTCCCACACACACTAAACAAGATGTTACTAACAGCGTTAAATCAAACTTAACTGGATTTGTAGGTGCTTTTAATGTAAAAGAAGTACCAAACTGGATCTATAATTGTAACATAAACTCTTTTATGCTTGGCACCTCAAATAGAAAGTAGACAAAATATATTGTTGTTGCTGTCTTCAGTCCTGAGACTGGTTTGATGCAGCTCTCCATGCTACTCTATCCCGTGCAAGCTGCTTCATCTCCCAGTACCTACTACAACCTACATCCTTCTGAATCTGCTTAGTGTACTCATCTCTCGGTCTCCCTCTACGATTTTTACCCTCCACACTGCTCTCCAATGCTAAATTTGTGATCCCTTGATGCCTCAAAACATGTCCTACCAACCGATCCCTTCTTCAAGTCAAGTTGTGCCACAAACCTCTCTTCTCCCCAAACCTATTCAATACCTCCTCATTAGTTACATGATCTATCCACCTTATCTTCAGTATTCTTCTGTAGCACCACATTTCGAAAGCTTCTATTCTCTTCTTGTCCAAACTAGTTATCGTCCATGTTTCACTTCCATACATGGCTACACTCCAAACAAATATTTTCAGAAATGACTTCCTGACACTTAAATCTATATTCGATGTTAACAAATTTCTCTTCTTCAGAAACGCTTTCCTTGCCATTGCCAGTCTACATTTTATATCCTCTCTACTTCGACCATCATCAGTTATTTTACTTCCTAAATAGCAAAACTCCTTTACTACTTTAAGTGTCTCATTTCCTAATCTAATTCCCTCAGCATCACCCGATTTAATTTGACTACATTCCATTATCCTCGTTTTGCTTTTGTTGATGTTCATCTTATATCCTTTCAAGACACTGTCCATTCCATTCAACTGCTATTCCAAGTCCTTTGCCGTCTCTGACACAATTACAATGTCATCGGCGAACCTCAAAGTTTTTACTTCGTCTCCATGAATTTTAATACCTACTCCAAATTTTTCTTTTGTTTCCTTTACTGCTTGCTCAATATACAGATTGAATAACATCGGAGAGAGGCTATAACCCTGTCTCACTCCTTTCCCAACCACTGCTTCCCTTTCATGCCCCTTGACTCTTATGACTGCCACCTGGTTTCTGTACAAATTGTAAATAGCCTTTCGCTCCCTGTATTTTACCCCTGCCACCTTTAGAATTTGAAAAAGAGTATTCCAGTCAGCATTGTCAAACGTAGGTCTGCCTTTTCTTAATCTTTCTTCTAAGATAAGTCGTAAGGTCAGTATTGCCTCACGTGTTCCAACATTTCGACGGAATCCAAACTGATCCTCCCCGAGGTCCGCATCTACCAGTTTTTCCATTCGTCTGTAAAGAATTCGCGTTAGTAATTTGCAGCTGTGACATTTTAAACTGATAGTTCGGAAATTTTCACATCTGTCAGCACCTGCTTTCTTTGTGATTGGAATTATTATATTCTTCTTGAAGTCTGAGGGTATTTCGCCTGTCTCATACATCTTGCTCACCAGCTGGTAGAGTTTTGTCATGACTGGCTCTCCCAAGGCCGTCAGTAGTTCTAATGGAATGTTGTCTACTCCGGGGGCCTTGATTCAACTCAGGTCTTTCAGTGATCTGTCAAACTCTTCACGCAGTATCGTATTTCCCATTTCGTCTTCATCTACATCCTCTTCCATTTCCATAATATTGTCCTCAAGTACATCACCCTTGTATAAACCTTCTATATACTCCTTCCACCTTTCTGCCTTCCCTTCTTTGCTTAGAATTGGGTTGCCATCTGAGCTCTTGATATTCATACACGTGGTTCTCTTCTCTCCAAAGGTCTCTTTAATTTTCCTGTAGGCAGTATCTATCTTCCCCCTAGTGAGATAAGCTTCTACATTCTTACATTTGTCCTCTAGCCATCCCTGCTTAGCCATTTTGCACTTCCTGTCGATCTAATTTTTGAGACGTTTGTATTCCTTTTTGCCTGCTTCATTTACTACATTTTTATATTTTCTCCTTTCATCAAATAAATTCAATATTTCTTCTGTTACCCAAGGATTTCTAGCAGCCCTCTTCTTTTTACCTACTTTATCCTCTGCTGCCTTCACTACTTTATCCCTCAGAGCTACCCCTTCTTCTTCTACTGTATTTCTTTCCCCTATTCCTGTCAATTGTTCCCTTATGCTCTCCCTGAAACTCTGTACAACCTCTGGTTCTTTCCGTTTATCCAGGTCCCATCTCCTTAATCTCCCACATTTTTGCAGTTTCTTCAGTTTTAATCTAAAGGTCATAACCAATAGATTGTGGTCAGAGTCCACATCTGCCTCTGGAAATGTCTTTCAATTTAAAACCTGGTTCCTAAATCTCTCTCTTACCATTATATAATCTATCTGATACCTTTTAGTATCTCCAGGGTTCTTCCACGTATACAACCTTCTTTCATGATTCTTAAACCAAGTGTTACCTATAATTAAGTTGTGCTCTGTACAAATTTCTACTAGGCGGCTTCCTCTTTCATTTCTTAGCCCCAATCCATATTCACCTGCTATGTTTCCTTCTCTCCCTTTTCCTACACTCGAATTCCAGTCACCCATTATTATTAAATTTTCGTCTCCCTTCACTATCTGAATAATTTCTTTTATTTCATCGTACATTTCTTCAATTTCTTCGTCATCTGCAGAGCTAGTTGGCGTATAAACTTGTACTACTGTAGTAGGTGTGGGCTTTGTATCTATCTTGGCCACAATAATGCGTTCACTATGCTGTTTGTAGTAGCTTACCCGTATTCCTATTTTCCTATTCATTATTAAACATACTCCTGCATTACCCCTATTTGATTTTGTGTTTATAACCCTGTAGTCACCTGACCAGAAGTCTTGTTCCTCCTGCCACCGAACTTCACTGATTCCCACTATATCTAACTTTAACCTATCCATTTCCCTTTTTAAATTTTCTAACCTACCTGCCCGATTAAGGGATCTGACATTCCACGCTCCGATCCGTAGAACGCCAGTTTTCTTTCTCCTGATAACGACATCCTCCTGAGTAGTCCCCGCCCGGAGATCCGAATGGGGGACTATTTTACCTCCGGAATATTTTACCCAAGAGGATGCCATCATCATTTAATTATACAGTAAAGCTGCATGTCCTCGGGAAAAATTACGGTTGTAGTTTCCCCTTGCTTTCAACCGTTCGCAGTACCAGCACAGCAAGGCCGTTTTGGTTAATGTTGCAAGGCCAGATCAGTCAATCATCCAGACTGTTGCCCCTGCAACTACTGAAAAGGCTGCTGCCCCTCTTCAGGAACCACACGTTTGTCTGGCCTCTCAACAGATACCCCTCCGTTGTGGTTGCACCTACGGTACGGCCATCTGTATCGCTGAGGCACGCAAGGCTCCCCACCAACGGCAAGGTCCATGGTTTAAGTGAGGGGGGGGGGGGGCGGGAGACAAAATATACTTATTGTAAATCTAGTTATCGATAAATAGTGAAGAAAACAAAAGAACTGTGGAAAACAAAGATAAAAATAATTTGGTTTATCAAACAATACAGTGACTCACTAAGCCGATTTGATTTTAATTCTATTCTTATTTATATAGTGACCATAGGTTACTGATATGTAGACTAAGTTAGACTTACAAGTGCGTTTTCTGGTACATCAGAACATACTGAGAGCACTAGAAGAGAGGATAATAAAATCTGAAAAGTCCACTCCATTAAATAACATATAATGTCACAGTATCAATTATTTTACTGCGAACAGTGACAAATTCATAACTGAAAAGGGTGCTACAGAAGGTGGCTCTCATTTTGTCAGAACCTATTTCTTTAATTTTGAAAAAAAGGTTTTACATTACTAAGCTGGTCTATGCAGCAATGGATTTTATTTGAGTTAATTTTGTTTTACAGATTATATTTTACTGTCGGTTGGTATTAAACTGAATATTGTCTCAGTACTTAAATCTGATCACATCTTGAATGATGACAAAGAAGGTTACAAATGCAACTGCTGAACCAGTTGCAGGCAACTGAACAACAAGCGTCAATAATGGATAAAGCAGTCAGAGAAGAAAACAGAAAGAAAGGACGAATAAAAACAGTTCAAAAATTTCATTTTAATTATGTAATTACAAATTCTAGAATGTAATTACAAATTCTAGAATCAGTTCCAAATTACTCATATCAGATGATTTACAATCAGTGCTTACCATTTCTAAACGAAATTTACCATATTGTGGATGTCCTACAGTATGAATTAATTTAGTTAACCGGTGTTCAGCTTACAAGGACATCTTTAGGCCAAATAAATAATGTGGAGCATCCTCAGTTCTGTGCTTATCATTTTTAAATATTGTTGTGCTACTAAATCGTTTAAGAAGAGTAATTTGTTAAGGCTTTCGTGGCCACTTCTTGACAAAGTGCCTATTGGCTTCTGTCTCGGGTTTATAGGCCAAAGTTCGTCTGATGCTTCTATTGATGTTTCGCCAGCACGAATGGCTGGCACTGTCAAAGCTTCACCCTCCACTGAGCCAACAGTTTGAGAAAAATCAGTTAGCAGTGCTTATACTCTTTTTCCATCATGAAATAATGATCTAAAATCCACAGACTGTGTTAGAACTGAAGCAGTTGATGTAAGCAACGGAATTATGCATTTTGGAAACACTGTCGATTTACAGCACGTGCGCAAGAGGTGATCAGAGACAGAGAATATTAATTAACTTATTGTAACGAAAGTGGTGTAGACTGAGATTCAGTACTTTCATAGATAAACCAATAAAATAGGAAAAATAGATTATCTGTAGCATCAGGACTAAGAAATTATACCGAGAAAGAACTAATACCCCAGGAAAATTACGAAAAAGTGGTGAAATAATTTAAAAAGTTTTGAAACTCAGAGAAAGCACTAATAAGGAGTGTAAAAGTAAGAAACAGGAAGGTTACCCCCCCCCCCCCCCCCCTAGAGGATGAGTATATCTCTTCACCACCCATCAAATCCCCCCCAAAAAAAAGGAAGACGTAAGTAATGAGAAGTAGTAGAAATGAGAACAGCGACATACTTAACATCAGGACTGATGATCACGAAGTAGATGAGGTTAAGGAATTCGTCTACCGAGGCAGTAAAATAACCAATGACAGACGGAGCAAGGAGGACATCAAAAGCAGACTAGCAATTGGAAGAAAGGGCATTCCTGGCCAAGAGAAGTCTACTAGTATCAAATATAGGTCTTAGTTTCAGGAAGAAATTTCTAAGAACGTACGTCTGGAGTACAGCATTGTATAGCGGTGAAACAGACGAGAATCGAAGCATTTGAGATGTGATGCTACAGATGAATGTTGAAAATTTGGTGGACTGATAAGGTTAAGAATGAAGGGTTTCTGCGCACAAAGGGTGAGGAAAGGAATGTGTGCAAAACAATGATTAGGAGAAGAGACAGGCTGAAAGGGACATCTGTTAAGACGTGAGGGAATGACTTCCACGGTGTACAAGAGGGAACTTTAGTGGGCAAAAACTGTAGAGGAAGACAGAGACGGGAATACATCTAGCAAATAACTCAGCTGCAAGTGCTACTGTGAGATGAAGAGGTTGGCACAGGAAAGGAATTCGTGTTGGGCTGCATCAAATCAATCAGAAGACTGATGATCCAAAAAACAGCAAAAAAAAAGCTAATGAGCTTTGCATAATTTACAACTTAGATGTGAAATTCAGCTAAGTCTTTGTTCTGCTTTTCCATGACTACTTGTCTTCCATACATATAGAAATATGTATCTAGCACACAAATATTAGTGCAAAAATCAGAAGGTCAAATTAGAGAGAGAGAGAGAAAGAGAGAGAGAGAGAGAGAGAAAGAGAGAGAGAGAGAGAGAGAGAGAGAGATAGAGAGAGGACGAAGTGAAATCCTTTTTTATAAGCCAGATTTATTGTTCCAGAACAATTCTCCTAGACAGTTTTTTGTTCTATATTAAGCACCTTGATATTCTTATAGGAACAAAAATCTTTAGTCGTGAAACTTGAGAGATATCGTGGAATTAATCAACACGTAGTATGTATAATACATTTACAATCCTCATCATACAACACTTACACAGCTCAAGTACCACAACATCCGTTGAACAAATAAACCGTTGTATATAATTATTTACAAAAAGTCACGCTCCATAACTTCTGTCAAATCACTCCAAGACGCATTGGAGTAGCTTTGTTCAACAGCCTTGACACATTGTTATGCAGTATAAATCAGCCTTCACACTCTTGTATTTTGTTCCACAACTGATTGAAATCAATAGTATGTTTTTTCGTGACCTGATGGTCGTTTCTTGTGAATGGGAAAGAGGGATGAGACTGATTTCCTTCAACCCTTGTTTCCAAGGTGTTACCTGTTTTATTGAACATTGATGAATTTTAAAATAAATATAAAAGTTTAAACTTACTATACTTCTTTTAATTTAATTTTCCTCATCATCGTTTTACTTGAAATAATAATAAAATGATAAAAAAAGAGCTGATAATGTGGGTGACTATTGCATAGATTGAAAAACTTATAACCGTAATAAAAATTTATATATTAGTCTCCCACGTTTAGTTTCCACCCTAGGTTCGGAAGGTGTTTTAAAAACAGTAGACTCATTATAATGGATTCAACAATACTAAAGACGTAACAAATTTCACGGATTTAAAAATATACGAAATACTGTGACAGACTTATTTACTCTTTACATTTACATAACTGATTAAACAATAAAATCTGCAGATATTATTGATTAACTGAATCTTCTTCAAACTCCTGCACCACCTAAACTTTTCGTTTGACTTAAAATATGCACAACAACATTTTTGAGTAGAATTTTATGAGAAATATTTTTCTTGTAATTACTGTTTTCTTCTAAAAATGAACCAATGTGTGCAAAAATTTAAGAAATGGAAGGTACCAACTTTTGTTAGGCACTCTCACAGCGGGGGGAGAAGGGGTCGTTATTCTATTTCCTACTATTAACGCCATGTGAGTAGTATCCCGAAGTTCCTAAACTTTATAATTTATTTCCCCTACTTCTTTACTTATTTATTTATTTTGACTGATTTGTGTGGTCTACAATAGAACGCTGGAGAGTGACATCAACGATCAGTGGGATAAATTTGAATGTGTAACATTGAAAATAGATAAACAGGTTGTTGAATAACTTCTTGTGCAAGCTTCGAAAGATGGCAATAATATGAAAACAGTAAACTGTAGATAAGAGGCTACAGAACAGGATCCGTGGTTTTTCTTCCTTCGACGTAAATGTCAGAGCAGTAGAGAAAAATACAACTCTTAATTTAGCCATTACATCATCAGTACTTTATATCACGGCCACATTGTTGCAACACTATTGGTTTTACAATTCCAGTTTCAGCAATCTAACAACAAATTCAGTTATTGAGGAAACAATGTTGTACTTCATCAAGTAATCCTAGTAATCTATCGCCGATCTCAAAAGCAACTGATATGCGAATCTACACACATTAAAAAAAGTTTTGCATCTCCTCGGTTCCAAGAGATTCGGAAACTGTACAGAAAATTGGAATAGAGATCAACATAAACATCATTTCCGCCCTTTTTATTGCTCATGAAAACCACATATTGCATACTGTACCATCATACAGCGAGACCTTCAGAGGTGGTGGTCCAGACTGCTGTACACACCGGAACCTCTAATACCCAGTAACACGTCTTCTTACACTGATGCATGCCTGCATTCGTCGTGGTATACTATCCCCAAGTTCATCAAGGCACTGTTCGTCCAGATTGTCCCACTCCTCAACGGCGATTTGGCGTAGATTCCACAGGGTGGTTGGTGGGTCACGTCGTCCATAAACAGCCCTTTTCTGTCTATCCCAGACGTGTTCGGTAGGGTTCATGTCCGGAGAACTGCTGGCGACTCTAGCCGAACGATGTCGTTAACCTGAAAGAAGTCATTCACAAGATGTGCACGATGGGGGCGCGAATAGTCGTCCATAAAGACGAATGCCTCGTCAGTATGCTGCCGATATGATTGCACTATCGGTCGCAGGATGGCATTCATGTATCGTACAGCCGTTACTGCGCCTTCCATGATTACCAGCGGCGTAGGACGGCCCCACGTAATGCCATCCAAAAAGAGCAGGGAACCTCCAATTGCTACATTCGCTGGACAGTGTGTCTAAGGCGTTCAACCTGACCGGGTTGCCTCCCAACACGTTTCCGACGATTGTCTGGTTGAAGGTACATGCGGCACTCATCGGTGAAGAGAACGTGATACCAGTCCTGAGCGGTCCATTTGGCATGTTGATAGGCCCATCTGTACATCGCAGCGTGGTGTCGTGGTTGCAAAGGTGGACCTCGCCACGGACGTCGATAGCAAAGTGTCCCATCATGCAGCCTATTGCGCATGGTTTGAATTGTAGCACGACGTTCTGTGGCTGCACGAAAAGCATTATTTAACACAGTGGCGCTGCTGTCAGGGTCCCTCCGAGCAATAGTCCGTAGTTAGCGGTCATCCACTGCAGTAGTAGCCCTTCGGCGGGCTGAGCGAAGCGTGCCATCGACAATTCCTGTCTATCTGTATCTCCTCCATGTCCGAACAACATCGCTTTGGTTTACGCCGAGACGCCTTGACACTTCCCTTGCTGAGAGCCCTTCCTGGCACAAAGTAACCATGCGTACGCTATCGAACGGCGGTATTGACCGTCAAGGCATGGTTGAACCACAAACAACACCAACCGTGTACCTCCTTCCTGGTGGAAGACGTACTGATCGGCTGTCGGCCCCCTCCGTCTAATAGGCGCTGTTCATGCATTGTTGTTTACATCTTTGGGCGGGTTTAGTTATATCTCTGAACAGTCAGAGGGACTGTGTCTGTGATACAATTTCCATAATCAACTTCCATCTTCAGGACTTCTGGGAATTGGAGTGATGCAAACATTTTTTTTATGTGTTTGTATAATTCAACCTTGTTTGCAGCTGGTGAATATATATTTCTTTCAATGATGTAACATTTTTGTCGTCTGTCTCAAATCTATTAGTTTATATCTAAAGATTATGGGTTAACCACACTGTAGGTTCAAACTTTTCCATACGATGGACATAAACGCATCTTAGCAGCAAGCAGCATATTACTGAGAAACCTTCCTGTAAATTAAGATAGAAGTTCCACTGAGAGAGAGAATTTCTTTTCAAGTAGTGAAGTATGTTTATATGATGTTACTTTGTCAACAGTGTCCTGGTACCATAGGTTACAGCAGAATGCACAGTTATCATTCATCTGTGCTCGACCGTTAAAGTGCCTGTGCTACAGTTCTCCAAAACAAGATTTGATTCGTTCACGTGTAGTCGACTGTGGACTATAAATCTTTCCACAGCCTACAAATTATGGAAGACAGAATACTACAAAGAAATCAAGTAAATTAAAATATTAAATAAAACTCAGTGATACAAGTAATTATGAGAACAAACAGCCAAGTGAGTGAAGAGGCACTGAACGTAGCACGGAACTGAAATAAGGTGCACTGCATATGGGGCTACTTATTAGTTACGTAGCTGTCCCTGTAAGTCACATTTAGTATAGCCATTTCCGTTTATCTTTTTTAACAGATGCAGATTATTAAACTTGTCGTAAGGATGTTTTATTTATTCTGAGAATTTGACATTAAAAGAGATGCCTTTATACGTGGTGATTCTACAAAAACGTGTGCTCTTTTATTACGTAGAGGACTAATGACAACGGAACGTGATTATCGGCGAATGACTGAAGACAGAAGGTTTTGTGGGCGATTTTTTTTAATCGAACAATATGGTTTATAGCACTGAATGAAGTATTTATTTAAATCGGCCGATGTACTTTTTTCTACAACATTCGAAAGATCTTGAAACTGTGAGTACTGTCGTATGATTGTTAATGTTGACGTCGAAGCTTTCCACAAAAGTATCTGATAATGTGTTGATGGTAAAGGCAAGGCAACCTGCAACGGTTTTTCCGATGTCCGCCAGCTGGTGCTCTCATGTCAGGCTTCATCGTTACAAGCAACAAGAAGATATAAGATAAAGCGCATTTCAGCTTGGCTCCATTTTACGCGGCATAAATACACAAACTTTTACGACTGTTGCAAATGAAACTATTCTAATTCTTAGCATATCAAATGAGTCTCAGGAAAACTATGCCAAATGTCTGTCCATAGTCCTATTTAAATAAATTTTGTGGAAACAGATAAACACTCCAATGGCTTAATGAAGCGGTGGAGGCTTGTATGAGAGCCCACGCTAACAGCCGATTCATTGCCTCTCTATTTTAGCACATTTATGGGATAATTTTGAAAAATGTTTCAATCAATATTAACAAGCCTTACATCACAGTACTCTTCTTTCCAACAGCTTTAGAATAATGTGTTAAAATGTAGATCGGTCAATTAAGAAAAAGGCAACATACTTAATTCAGTATCTTCCTTGAAAAAGGAGAGGTATTACCTATAATCTTACCTGCAAGATTTCATAAACCCAAAATAAGATTAAACTCCTGACAGAAACTGCACAAAAAGTCGGTCACTTGATACCTTTTGAAAAGACAGAAAACATGACCTGTAGTAAACAAGCACCAAAATTCAAGGAGACGAATATGGCGAAATCGAGCGTATTCCACAGTTTGAAATCATTCAAGAAAATGGATTCGATTGATTAAATTAGATGCTAAAACGTGGAAACTGCATACCAGCTTACCCAAAATTTCAGCAAAAAGAAATGTATGTGCAAGCACACAAAAGGAGGATGTCGCCACACAGTAAGTAAACAAGAACGCCGCTATTTCGAGGAACACTAGTTTTGAACGGGTAAACAGACACTGAAAACTCTGAGAAAAAGGAACGCAAAATCGTAAGAAAGAATATTCGCCCAAAACTTGTGAAGAACAGTACATATTTCAAAGCAAACAGGAAATCAAACCACAAATATCCATACTGAAGTTAGAAAAGCAAATTAAGATTCTATGGAGACATGAAAGAATAGCTTGACAGACTTTAAAAAAAAAAGTAGGGTTCCTTAATAACTGGAGTAAAACCGAAACGCAGACGATAAACGGACATGGACATGGCTCTGAGCACTATGGGAACTTAACAGCTGAGGTCATCAGTCCCCTACGACTTAGAACTTCTTAAACCTAACTAACCTAAGAACATCACACACATCCATGCCCGAGGCAGGATTCGAATCTGCGACCTTAGCGGTCGCGCGGTCTTGGCTCTTGTACATGTTGCATATTACCCATTCTCCTTATAGCTTACGTCAGTTTTCCTCAGAGTTTCGAAGACCTTTCACCGTTTTACATTATCGAATGCTTCTTTCAGATCGACCGATCCTAAGAACATGTCTTGATTTTTATATAGCGTTTCTCCGATTATCAACCGCAACGCGGGAATTCTCTTTCTGGTACCTTACCTCTCCTAAAGCCAAAGTGATAGTCATCTAACATATATTGAGTTTTCTTTTCCTTTCCTATGTCTTTCCATTCTTGTGCCTTCTATAACTTCCCGAAGACCTTTTTTCGAAATATTGATCTGGAACCAATTAAAAGTGATGCAAGTGTCAGAAAGTGAGTGTTAATCTGAGGTGTGGGTATCATCTGGAGTACCCCAGGGAAGTGTGGTAGGTCCGCTGTTGTTTTCTATCTACATAAATGATCTTTTGGGTAGGGTGGATAGCAATGTGCAGCTGTTTGCTTATGATGCTGTGGTGTACGGGAAGGTGTCGTCGCTGAGTGACTGTAGGAGGATAGAAGATAACTTGGACAGGATATGTGATTGGTGTGAAGAATGGCAGCTATCTGTAAATATAGATACACGTAAATTAATGCAAATGAATAGGAAAAAGAATCCTGTAATGTTTGAATACTCCATTAGTAGTGTAACGCTTGACACAGTCACGTCGATTAAATATTTGGGCGTAACAATGCAGAGCGATATGAGGTGGGACAAGCATGTAATGGCAGTTGTGGGGAAGGCGGATAGTCGTCTTCGGTTCATTGGTAGAATTTTGGGAACATGTGGTTCATCTGTAAAGGAGACCGCTTATAAAACACTAATACGACCTATTCTTGAGTACTGCTCGAGCGTTTGGGATCCCTATCAGGTCGGATTGAGGGAGGACATAGAAGCAATTCATACGCAGGCTGCTAGGTTTGATCATCACGCAGGTGTTACGGAAATGGTTCAGGAATTCGGGTGGGAGTCTCTAGAGGAAAGAAGGCGTTCTTTTCGTGAATTGCTACTGAGGAAATTTAAAGAACCAGCATTTGAGGCTGACTGCAGTATAATTTTACTGCCGCCAACTTACATTTCTCGGAAAGACCACAAAGATAAGAGAGATTGGGGCTCGTACAGAGGCATATAGGCAGTCATTTTTCCCTCGTTCTGTTTGGGAGTGGATCAGGGAGAGAAGATGCTAGTTGTGGTACGAGGTACACTCCGCCACGCACCGTATGGTGGATTACGGAGTATGTATGTAGATGTAGATGTAGATGTAGAGGTTGAGCCTGTGTATAACAAAATGTTTGCACAGGTCAATAACAGCTTGTTGTACCGGGCACTAAGATGCATTGCGATCAGCTGAGATGGAAAGTCCACGTGCTACGGCTACGCACACGGCTGCTGACTTTATCTGCATCCCATTACGCGCTAACCAGGCTCGATCGCTGGGCCGCCGTCCCAGAAGCCGGGAGATCAGCGGCAATTGTGGCCACTTGGTTCGCTGATGAGGCTGGCGCGTGACGTGTGCCTGTCACTGCATAATTAGCGTCATCCGTCAATGAGATACCCTGCGGACAGGCAGGCGGGCAGGGCCGCGAACCGCGCGTCTCACGCACGTGATAAACTGCCGCGCGCCGCTGTTCCGGAAGTGACGTGAAACCCCCAGGAAAGGTAATCTAACCGATTTTTAGTAGCCTCGACGATTGCAGCACGCAATTAGCATTCTGAAATTAGAATTTCGTTGCCCAGTAAATTGATTACTTTAATCTGAAATTGCGATTCGCTCTGTGTTATTGTAAACTGTTTGACGGTATGAATGAAAGCAGATTAATATTACTTTTTGACAGTATGGTTACGTGAGCAGATTAATGATGCATTATCAGTTTAGTATAAAAAATATTAAGCACCTATTAATTTACACGTGGTTGAGCTCCGTGGACTAAATATTTGGAAAAAAATACAGGAACAACCTCAGTTTATACCTTACTAGCTGGTACGCGTTGCTGCTACAGAAGAAGTAATAGTAGAAATGTCGTTTGAAATTTGAGTGATAAAAAGAATGGTATTTATTTTAGGGAGAGAAAGGCTATTTACAATTGGTACAGAAACCAGATGGCAGTTATAAGAGTCGAGGGGCTTGAAAGGTAAGCAGTGGTTGGGAAGGGAGCGAAACAGGGTTGTAGCCTGCCCCCGATGTTATTCAATCTGTATATTGAACAAATGTTCTGAGGCATCAAGGGATCACCAATTTAGTATTGGAGGGCAGCGTGGAGGGTAAAAATCGTAGAGGGAGACCAAGAGATGAATACACTAAGCAGATTCAGAAGGATGTAGGTTGCAGTAGGTACTGGGAGATAAAGAAGCTTGCAGAGGATAGAGTAGCATGGAGAGCTACATTAAACCAGTCTCAGGACTGAAGACAACAACAACAACATTTATTTCAGAGTCGAGAAGGAATACATTCATTAAAAGTCAACGATCTCTAAATGAGCAGTATAAACAAGATATTCGTCCTTGCATTTTGAAAGTGGGCATCTACTGATCTTGGAAAGCTTTTCCGGTTCCAAAACATGTCATTTGAAGCGCTGAATTATATTTCTGAATTTTCTGTAAGAAGTGTCTGGTATCAAGTGGGCCGCCCGAAAGCAAAGACAACAGTGGATCAGGTGGCGGAAAGAATGTCGGCAGTTTAACTTAGCAACTCGGGCAGCACATTCCTGGTGTTTCATTGTTGAAACTGAGTGAACCACAGCGTCCATACATCTCATCCATTATGTCGATATTTACACGGGGATGGAAACTGCAATCTTAGTTAATACCAAATTAAAATAGAGCAAGATTCAAAACAACAAGTACGGTTCGACGAGATCGACCGGCTTGTAAATGTTCTCTCCCAGCTGTCGCTGCATGTTGGTCTTTTGATTCTATTACACGTGAATAATCTATTCTGCTTCAGTCCTTGCTACATGCTGGTCTTGAGATTGTGATCCACGTGATCGGATAGTACTTCATCTCTTTTAATTCTTACTCCATGTTGATCTTGAGATCCTAAGTGTCGCTGGTCGTTTCTCGTTTGTTTGAGAAGCTCAGATTCGTTAGTTGTAAGTGCTGCGCTGGTAATTCTACCACGGTGTAATACAAACCGTCACTACGCCACCTGGTGAGAAAGTTGTTACCGTTTGAGAGCTGGAGCGACACTAACGCTCCAAGCGGTGAGGAAGCGTACAGTCACATGAGTTACAAGGATAACGTTCGTTATTAATTTTTTCTACTTAGTAAACGAAATAGTCATATTTTTGCGTTCCATGCCTCAGTAAATTACCAAGAAATATCCATTATCGTGAAATACGTTTACAAACAGCCAACTCACATTGGTTGATGACGAAATACTATTGAATACATGTATATCCGCTGAACCAACACAATATAAACACATATTTCATTCTTGAGGAGGACAACATCTCCGGCGATATTCCGCAAGGTTACCGCCCTTCGATTGTGCAATTTCCGCACTAGTCGAAACGCTAGGGTTTCAGGTGCCAGCCAGCCAGCCAGCCAGCCAGCCAGCCAGCCAGCCGAGCAGCAGCTCTGGTCCTCATCTGCCTTCTACTACCTCTGTCTTTGTCTTGATCCGTCTTCGTCTTCTTCCGTCTCCGTCTTCGTCCCCGTCTGTTCCCTGTTTTTTCGTCGTCATGTCAGCCCCTACCACCACTACGACCACTACCACTACAGCCATAGTTTACACTTCCCCCTCTGCCGCCACCACCACCATTACATGATGTGCCCAGTCTCACCCCCCTCTTTCCATCCCTCCTCACTCTCCCTTCGCTCTCGCTCTTTGTCGCCCCCTCCCCAGCACCTTCCTCCTGCTCCTCTACCTCTGATCCCTTCCCCCCACTCCCCCAGCCTGTCACTGCAGCTCCAGCTAGGGTGGTGGCCCGTCGGGCCACTGCCCATGCCCCACTCTCCCCATCGCCTTCGTCATCACCGCCGCCGCTGTCGCCGTCGCCTTCACCCTCACCGTCACCATCTCCAGCGCCAGTGCTGCGTCCACACTGGGACGTGCCCCTTCCCGCCTCTTCCCTATAGCTTCTGTCCCTCATATCACCACTCACCCTTCTGCCGCCGTTAAACGCCCTTGTGGCACCACCACCTCCTCCGCTCCCAAAAAGGCTCCACCCGTCCTCCTTCACCCCCCCCCCCCAGGATGCCATGGATGTCTCCCCGCCTGGCCCTGCTCCCGCCTCCTCCTCCACCTCCCGCCCCTCTTTATACAAATACCTCCTCTCCCATCCTGATCCTTCCCTTCTTGAGGCCTGGAATCTCTCCCTCCTCTTCTGCCAACACTTCCCTGGTGCTCCCATCTTTCTCCTCACTCCCAGACAGGATTCCGTTCTCATTTTCTCCCCCAGTGCTACCCTCCATACTGACATCCTCTCCCGCCTCCCCGTCATCTGTTTTGGCCCCCATGCTTCCCTCACCCCTGCTCGTTCTCCATCTCCCACCCACCAACCCCAAACCCCGCGTCGCCCGTCGACCCTCACTGCCGTGATCACTCAGCTCAGTCCGGCGATCACAGAGGAAGAGGTGTTGGTGGAGCTCAAGGCCCATCCCACACCGGAGGTGCGGGCGGTCCGCCGCATTTTCAATTCGGCTGGCTCCACCCGCCTTATGCGGGTTTTCCCCGAGGATGCCCCCTCCATTGACCGTCTCCTGAAGAAGGGTACCCTCCTCTTCCACCAGCGCTACAAGGTCGACCCCTCCCATTCACCTCCTCAATCCCCGCGCTGCCAGAGGTATCTGCGCTATAATGCACACCCGACAGCCGAGTGCCGCAATGCTCCCACCTGCCCGCATTGTAGACAAGTGCACTTCCTCCGGCAGTGTCTTAACCTCCAATCCCTTCCCTCTTGCAATACCTGCAATCTCCCCCATCCCACCTACTCCCGAAAGTTTAAAGCCCGACCCCCCTCCGACCACTCCTGAACTCACCGTACCTGTCCGTCCTCTGGATGCTCCCACCTCTCCTGGCAATTTCCTTGCCCCCCCCCCCCCCCACCGCTGAGGACATCATCAGGTTCCTCACCATTGTCCTACAACACGTCCACCCTTTCCCGCGCTCTCACACCCTCCAACAGGTCTCCCTCGCTGCCCGTTCCATTTTCCACTTGAAAATGTATGCCACCTACTCCAACAACGAGGCCCATTTCACCTTCTTCCATCTTGACACCCTTGTCTAAATCCCTGTCATGGCGTGACAGCACCGTATCCTTTTCAACAACATCCGCTCCCATCCCGCCAACAAGAACCTCTTCCTGCACACTCTTGCCACCCACCACGTGGATTCCTTCCTTCTCAATGAAACTTTCCTCCAACCCTACCAAACCATCCAGACGTCGCCCTACCTCCTTCACCGCTCCGATAATCCCCTCCCGATTGTTCGTGGTGGAGTTGTCATTGGTCACCACCGCCATATCCCAGTTCGGCTCCAACCTCTCCTTCCCGACCCCACCGAGCACCTGATCCTTAGTCTCTTCTTCTCCGGCCTTATCGCCACCTGCGCCACCATCTCCGCCCTAACTTCCCTATTCCCTTCGAATTCCTCTCCCACATTGACCGTACCTTCTCCTCCTACGTGATCACCGCCGACCTCAACATCCATAGTCGTTCCACTGCCCAGTTATGGCGGTGGCATCAGTTCCTCTCCTCCATTCAAGGCGACCTCATTCGAATCTCCCAGCACACCCATCCCGAATCCAACTCCGCTCCCGATGTTATCCTTTCCTCCCCTAACCTCCTTGGCCGCATAACAGTGGATATCCTGGAGCCTGTTGGTAGCGACCATCTCCCTGTCCTCCTCACCGTTTCAGACGGTCGTCGCCCCCACCCTGACCCTCATAATGACCCTGCCCCAAAGTATGTCCATGATTATTCCCATGCCGACTGGAATGCCTACCGGGATAACCTTTCTACCCAGGTTGATAGCCACCCCTTCACCTACCACCACCCTGCTGACGTAACCCATGCCGCCTCCTTTCTCCAGCAGGCCTTGTCTAAGGCTGTAGAGGCCCACGTCCCTACTGTCGCCATCCAGCCCCACTGTCCTACTTTACCCTCACCGGCTGTCCTCCTCCGTGAATCCCGCCGTCTCTACCGTGCCTTCCTTCACATGCATGACCAGGACACTCTCCGACGCCACCGGCAACTCCACCAATACATTCGAAATTTGCTCGCGGCTAAGAAACGTCGGGACTGGCGACAGACATGCACCCGTTTAAATGCTACCCTGCCTGTAAACTCGTCCAAGTTTTGGTCAGCCTTCCATCGCCTTACCAGAACTAAACCCTCCCCCTACTATCCTTTCCTCCATGATGATCACCTGTTCCCTGACACCCTTAGTAAGGCCAATCACTTTTCCTCTTACCTCTCCGATGTCTTCTCCATCGCTGATGATCCCCAGTTCGATTACTCTATCTTCCTGGATGTCCACGATCGAACTGACACCTCAATCCCTCCACTAGCACCTGGTTTCCAATACTTGGACAACATTGCACACACGGAACTCAATGCCCCTATCACTACACAGGATCTCATTGCTACACTCCACACGTAACGCAACACCACTCCTGGCCACGATCGTGTCACCTACCATCACCTTCGTGAAGCTCCTGTCTCTTTCCTCTCCACCCTGGCCAGGCTACACAATGTAGTCCTGTCCACCGGTTACTACCCTGACCTGTGGAAAACCTCCCGTATCCTGATGTTCCTTAAACCTGGTAAACCGCCATCCGCCGTCTCCTCCTACCGTCCCAATAGCCTTACCTCTGTCTTCAGCAAGGTCCCGGAATATATCCTCACCCGCCACATCCACCAGCATCTCCGCCAGCACCACCTCCTTCCTGTTACCCAGTGTTGCTTTCGGCCATCCTCCTCTACTGACGACCTTCTCCTTCACCCCACTCATCTCCTTTCCAAACAGCTTAATTCCCGTTGCTCCACAATCTTCCTCTCCCTGGACCTCGAACGTGCTTATGACTGCGTATGGCATTCCGGTCTCCTCTTGAAGCTCCAAACTTTCGCCCTTCCCATTAATTACGTCCGTCTGATCGTCTCCTTTCTCTCCCAACGTCCTTCCTACGTCACCATCCATAACACGGATTCCTACACCTTTTTTCCCTCCGCCGGTGTGCCCCAAGGCTCCGTCCTCTCTCCCCTTCTGTACCTTTTATATACGGCGGACATGCCGCCTCTGTCACCCCCCGTCCACCTTCTCCAGTTTGCCGATGACACCGCCTTCCTTGCCCTTGCCCCCACCCTGCAGCGTTCCCAACACCTGCTCCAATCCCATCTTGACCGGTTCACCGCTTGGTGCAACCAGTGGTTGCTCAAGGTCAATCCCTCCAAAACCCAGGCGATCATTGTAGACAAAACCACCCCCCCTTCCGCATCCTTGATTTCTATCTCACCGTCTATGGCCGTTCTATCGCCCTCACCCCTACCCTTAAGTACCTTGACGTCACCCTCTACCGTTGACTCTCCTGGACCCACCATCTCCGGTCACTCCAAGCCAAGGCACGCTCCCGACTCCGTCTCCTCAAGCTCCTTTCCGGCTGCACGTGGGGTCTGGACCCCTCCACCATACTCCACACCTATGAATCCCTCATCCGCCCTATCCTTTGTTACGCCCATCCGGCCTGGATTTCCGCCCCCCTACCTTTTATACACTCCTGGAAATGGAAAAAAGAACACATTGACACCGGTGTGTCAGACCGACCATACTTGCTCCGGACACTGCAAGAGGGCTGTACAAGCAATTATCACACGCACGGCACTGTGGAAACACCAGGAACCGCGATGTTGGCCGTCGAATGGCGCTAGCTGCGCAGCATTTGTGCACCGCCGCCGTCAGTGTCAGCCAGTTTGCCGTGGCATACGGAGCTCCATCGCCGTCTTTAACACTGGTAGCATGCCGCAACAGCGTGGACGTGAACCATATGTGCAGTTGACGGACTTTGAGTGAGGGCGTATAGTGGGCATGCGGGAGGCCGGGTGGACGTACCGCCGAATTGCTCAACACGTGGGGCGTGAGGTCTTCACAGTACATCGATGTTGTCGCCAGTGGTCGGCGGAAGGTGCACGTGCCCGTCGACCTGGGACCGGACCGCAGCGACGCACGGATGCACGCCAAGACCGTAGGATCCTACACAGTGCCGTAGGGGACCGCACCGCCACTTCCCAGCAAATTAGGGACACTGTTGCTCCTGGGGTATCGGCGAGGCCCATTCGCAACCGTCTCCATGAAGCTGGGCTAGGGTCCCGCACACCGTTAGGCCGTCTTCCGCTCACGCCCCAACATCGTGCAGCCCGCCTCCAGTGGTGTCGCGACAGGCGTGAATGGAGGGACGAATGGAGACGTGTCGTCTTCAGCGATGAGAGTCGCTTCTGCCTTGGTGCCAATGATGGTCGTATGCGTGTTTGGCGCAGTGCAGGTGAGCGCCACAATCAGGACTGCATACGACCGAGGCACACAGGGCCAACACCCGGCATCATGGTGTGGGGAGCCATCTCCTACACTGGTCGTACAACTCTGGTGATCGTCGAGGGGACACTGAATAGTGCACGGTACATCCAAATCGTCATCGAACCCATCGTTCTACCATTCCTAGACCAGCAAGGGAACTTGCTGTTTCAACAGGACAATGCACGTCCGCATGTATCCCGTGCCACCCAACGTGCTCTAGAAGGTGTAAGTCAACTACCCTGGCCAGCAAGATCACCCCCATTGAGCATGTTTGTGACTGGATGAAGCGTCGTCCCATGCGGTCTGCACGTCCAGCACGAACGCTGGTCCAACTGAGGCGCCAGGTGGAAATGGCATGGCAAGCCGTTCCACAGGACTACATCCAGCATCTGTACGATCGTCTCCATGGGAGAATAGCAGCCTGCATTGCTGCGAAAGGTGGATATACACTGTACTAGTGCCGACATTGTGCATGCTCTGTTGCCTGTGTCTATGTGCCTGTGGTTCTGTCAGTGTGATCATGTGATGTATCTGACCCCAGGAAAGTGTCAGTAAAGTTTCCCCTTCCTGGGACAATGAATTCACGGTGTTCTTATTTCAATTTCCAGGAGTGTATATCCCTTCAAATCCTTGAACGCCATGCTCTCCGCCTCGCCTATCGCATCCGTCTCCCATCCTCCATGCGAATCCTGTACGATCTCATGCCATTCCCTCACCTCCACCTTTTCCTTGAGAGGATACAGATCCTGTACACCTCCCGCAAACTCGATCCTCCTGACCCACTTGTCTCGCCCATCCTCTCCCACCCCCGCCCGCCGCCGCGCCTGTATTCCCACATCCCACCCGGTCTCCATCTCTCCACCCTCCTTACCCTCTCCCAAGGTGGCTTCTGCCAGCTCCCCCTCCCTGATGATGCCCTCCTCCCATCCATATACCCCTCCTACCAACTTTGATCCTTCCTCCCTCTTCCACTGTCTGTTCCTTTGAGCATCTTCCCTCCCTCCTCCCTTTCTCCCCACCCTTTCCCCAGGTTCCCCGTTCCCTGTCCCTCTCCTCCTACTCCCATCTCCTCAGCTATTGGCATCTTTGTTCTCCCCTCCCCACCCTCTCCCCCCCTCACCTTTCTTCCTCTCTTGGCAGGTTCCCGGATTCGCACACACTACGTGGACTTTCGCGAGCCGGGGATCATCGCCATCTGTTTCTCGTGTGTGCGACGTCGTTTTGTGTTTTTAGTGTCTGCCGTCATGCTTCTACGTTCACTTGTGCCGTCGGATTCATCAGTGTTCTGTGCGCCGTGTCAACGTGTTTTCAGTGTCGTTATCGTCGAGTGTGAACGGCTCCGTGTTTTTTGTGTATAGGTGACCACTATTTTTTAGCCTGTCACTATGTTCATTCTGTTTCTCCAACCTGTGTTGTGTCATTGTCAACACTATGGCTGAAGAGCGACGTAGCATGCCACTGACAGCCTACCTGATTGTATAGGTATTAAAATAACAATAAAGGAAAAAAGAATCTTGAGGAGGATATACATTTCTGTTTTTGCCTGTTGTTATTATCAGAGGCACTTGCCTTGACAGTTAAATTTTTTTTAATTGGGTCCAATGATTTTGTCACACTTCACTCAACTTCCAAATACACAAACATTTATTGTAAATGTAATTACTTTTGATTCAAAAGCGAATGTGTTGAATATCCTTGCTGCTTGTGGCTCTGATATAATAACAATTGTTGGGTAGATATTCGACGTTTTTCTGCAAAGGGTCGGAATTTCTCGTCTATACTAGTAATTTTTTGCTATCGAAGAGAAAGGACCTTACTCAGAAAATGTCTGTACGTTACAAGAGAATCCCTAAGAAACTATCAAGTAATGTACCATTTCGTATCTCCCAGGGCCCTTAGCAAACTAAAGAATGACAAATGTGGTGTTATTTTTTAGGTATTGTCGACTTTTATGGCATTACACACACACACACACACACACACACACACACACACACACACACACACACTATTGTGAAAACTATGTTATCAATCAATATCAACGTTTGTATTCGCAGTCATCCCATATCGTATTTAGAAGACTCTCTTGCTGACCGCTTCGGATGCTGCTATCGTTATGAGTAACAAAAACGAGACGGAGTGTCACAATTGTTATGTTAGACTGTGAATCTATTAAGTGACGAAAGTTTGGGAGACATATCTTTTGACCAAGCATTTAACACGATATATGCTGGTATATCCAAAACATTGTTCGCCGATTCACTAAAATAACACAAAGATTACCGTTTGCACTGGAAAATCTCTGTAAAATATAACATTTATCGGCATCAGAATGAGTAAGACACAATAAAACGCTGGTCTGTTTGTTTCTTCGCATTAAAAAGTCTCACTACTTTAATGCTCTTTCAGATACATTTGCCGGTACGACTCGTGCGTCACGTACTGTAAGTTAATTGCAGTATGGCTATAATCTTCGAAGAAGTGCAGCGATAAGTTGATAAAGTGTTATAGCAATCGCATGAACTGTATGGAAGTGCATAAAATACGAACAACTAACAAACATTAATTTTGAGGTATTGGACATACACCAAGAAGCGTTTAGGATTTTAAACACATCATCAGCTGGCTTCATGAATTTGTATAGTCATTAGTACAACGTTCAATAGACTGCATTTTGAGCGCTGCATCTCCCATAAAAGAATGAAAAAAGCAGAGTAAAAGTTCACATTTTCCACAGTTACATTAAGTAGGACAAATGGGACTACTCACCATCAGTGCATTTACGAAGCTAACATTATTTATGTTATCGATATAAATTCGGAGAATGAGCCACAATTTAGAGAGTTAAAGTACGATTCATTAATAATTATGTGCAATTAAATATACAACTTGGGAAAAGTCAAACCTAATGGTTAATTTGCCCAGGGCAGTTATAGCGTTGAATGTACTGATAATAATAAATCGTGTTGAAAAATATACAGATTATTTGTTTTTACTTAAGACATGTAAATAAGCTTCCTCGAAAACAACGCATTGTGTGAAAAAATCTTCTAGATGCAAAAGTTAATGCCAGGGGTCAGCTTTGTGTTTTCAAAAGGGACACCCCCATTTATTTTTGCGTACTTGGATTCTATCCAAAAAATATGTACGGTTTACTCAGAATATTGTTTTCTGTTCATGCTTGATGGTACTGTAATCGACAAATATCAATTGTGATTGTTTTTGCAATTAAGAGCAAATGGTTCAATTGGCTCTGGGCACTAAGGTAGTTAACTTCTGAGGTCATCAGTCCCCTAGAACTTAGAACTACTTAAAACTAACTAATGTAAGGACATCACACAGATCTATGCCAGAGGCAGGATTGGAACCTGCGACTGTAGCGTTCGCGCGGTTCCAGACTGTAGCGCCTAGAACCCCTCGGCCACCCCGGCCGGCAATTAAGAACAGATGCATTTCATTGTACATTTAATTTTCCATGTAAATATAAACTTTTGTGCTAACACTGACGATATTGATGTTCGAAATTTACCTTAGTGCTGCAAATTCCATTGTAGTGAGAGGCGGTACGCCACTCTCTTACTTGAACAACACTTCAGTCAGATTAAAGTTCATATTTTAGGTCATGATCTTGGTGTTTCCCACACTACATATGCTATATGTGATTAATGACTTTTTACGAAAGGAAACTGTGAGCAGAATCTCGATATAACTGCATTTGTAACCTCTAGAGAACTAGAACTTGTACCCGAGGGTCCATAGTGTTGGTGACGGAGAACAGGGACAGAGATGAATTGCATGGCATAAATACTCACTGAATCGACAGGATTGTTGGAGTGATTCTGGGAAGCAGGGACATACGTGCGGGGGGACTTCTGACCAAATTGCTATCCTTCTTCCACTTAGGGAAGGCTAGAAGGGCATTGTTTCGCAGAACATTTTACCTCAGCTAGGCGGGGTTCCGTTGCGAAGGCGGCCAGGTGGCAGAAACTGGATGAAGGAAGCCATTTATGAGAGAATGCCGTATAGTAAGCCTTTGTGCAAACGGAAGGTAAAGTAGCTTCCTGCAGTCTCATGTTGGAGATGATAGCGATTGATGGACGTGTTTCGTTGAGGCAAGATTGTAACTGCTCCTGAGCCCAGGAAGTCGCCGGGCTCTTTTAGCGAGCGGCAAAAACGCGTATTTCATGGGGACGACTGTCTGGGAAACTTAACAGCCTCCTTTCAGAAAATGGAAATCGTCGGTCCAGAAAGATTACATCTCTCTGTAAATCCGCTTCATACATCATAGAGAAGAAGAACAGAAGAAGGCAAAATTCCACAGACAATACAATTCCAATCCATTATTTTTGTGGTATTATCTTTTGTTATATGATTATTCTTTGTAGGAATCTGGTTATAAAGTAATAAAACATATTGTAGTTAATTCACAATATAATAATAACTCATAGTATAATAATAAGTCTTTTCTCAGTTCTTACTTGTAAGAATTAAAGTCATATCTGGAAAAATATTCGTAAGTTCACAAGTCTCCAGCACTGCCCCATACACTGACGACACAAAATATTAGCGTTGACATTACATTACAAACTTCCCATATTCATATCGTGAGAAATATAAAGTATCAATTTTATATCAAGAACCCACTCTGTTGGTAGCACCTGTAGATTCATAAAGAAAGCTCGCCAGTGTGCAAAACAACACAACTCTATTATGAATACTGTGTGTATTTCCTAATCCATATCTCCTATGGCGCTGTTAGGATACTCGTGACAAGTTTAAATAGTTTTCTTCGGTTTATATTGTTCCTCTATGAAAACAGAAGCAGCTATCGTGGCAACATAAGAATTCCGTAAGAACAATGTCAGTTTAATACACCCAGGTTAACATGATTGTAGATAGTAAGGAAAGTGCGTCCAAGTGTGAACGAAAATTTACTCCCGATGCTTGGAGCAATTACGCCTGACGCGCAATGGTATGTACCTTCTGACAAGTGAGACACAGTTATATAACTGACATGGCGATACGAGAAGGGAGTTGTGACAAGATGCTTCTCTGAATGTTTTGTCCGACTGTACTGTTACTTCACTTCGGATGTCCAGAGTTATTAGATACTGGAACATGGTTAACGACTATTTAAAATAGCTATGAAACCCTCTGAATCGTCAGTTCATAGTTATAAATCTCTTATGCTTATTTAATTTTGTGTCTTTATCCACAGTGTCCTTTCGCTTCCTTGAAAGTAACAAATTTCTGAATTTCATGTATTTACGTATTTTATGGGGAGCTATTTGAATTGTTGTCTAATTCTGAAGTATTTCAAATATGATCGCTTCCTGGACGGGGAAATGCTTTATGGGACATAACCTGTTTATAAGTGGCACAAAAAAGTGGTTCAAATGGCTCTGAGCACTATGGTACTTCTGAGGTCATCAGTCCTCTAGAACGTAGAACTACTTAAACCTAACTAACCTAACGACATTATACACATCCATGTCCGAGGCAGGATTCGAACCTGCGACCGTAGCGGTCGCGTGGTTCCAGACTGTAGCGCCTAGAACCGCTCGGCCAACTCGGCTGGCTTTTCTTTACAGACAAGGGGGATTTGGAGTCGATGATTGGCTCCTCTCAAGATATGCCAAAATGTGGTTTGCTCCCCCAGCACGGAAACCCCAGTGCGGGTCTGGTTTGGCTACCAAGCCAACAGAACAGTCAAGAGGGAAGATTCAGCGAGTAGAGGATAGTACGATTGGTTTGAGCAATGTGAATCCGGTTCCGCGTTTTCTAATTCGGCTCCCTTGCTGAAGGTTATTTGAAAGCTGTTGTGATTCTTTGTCTTCTTCGTCTTCTGGTCCTCCCCTGGTGGACAACTTCAGATCTTTCCCTAGTGGGTGGGGCTTGCGGCCCGTATCTTGTGGCGCACTGAGAGCTAGTGGCAGTTTCCCACTACGTCGACAGCGGAACAGCGTCTCGGACATATCATGTATCACGAGGGTGAACTTATTCGTTGTGAGTCCGCCGTCTGACGTTTGACAATTCCAGCACTAGCCGTCGTGCCTGTGATTTGACCAGACCAGCCAACAGTTGCACCTCACACTGAAATCTGCCACGTTTTCAGGGCCCTTACAGGGAATTTTCAAGCGTTCTGGCAGCGAAGTTTTCAAGTTTTCGTGGACACGTCAGAACATTACAGCTGTCGCAACGCACTACTTCTCGCCCACAGCGCGCCGTTTTCTGCTGCTGCCTGAATCAAGGTGAAAGGGTGAACTATTGCTGCAGCGGCACACGGTTGTTAAATTATATCACAGCTCTCTGTTCTCAGGTAATCCACAATTTATGTTATACTTGGTCGTAGTTGATTTTATTTGAACAGAGTTAGGCCTCACAGTGGATTCATGTAAAAAAAAGTCACATTGCGTTGTAAAACGGATTAATTCAGGGGAGAATTTGTATAGATTCCACCCCCAATGTATGCTTTGACAATCAAACCCTATTCCTTTTCTGATCTGTGTTGGTCATTTCTGTGTGAGATTTATCAGCTAGTTGCACTTACAAAAGGAGTAATGGAACTTGTGATTATTATGTGAACTTAATCACGCCACTGTTCTCATTCATACTCCCTCAACCATTCACTGTTTTTGACTTTGTTGTGGTGGTACATGGGTAAGCAATCAATTTAACGCTCAGTCGTAATTAATTAGTTTGATTATTAATTTGAGTTCTGAAAGTGAGCATAGGAATGGGCAACGGAAGTGCCATGAGTAAATTCACTAAACTGACAGCGCAAATCACGATTTGAAAGTTGCTGAGAAGATTAATACTTCTTTTTATCCAAAATTATAACATTTAGCATCACTCAGACATATAATTGACGGTTGGCAGTTGGCGCCCCTTGGCCAGGATCTCTGATCACGGTACTTTTATGAGCTAGTTTGTGCTTATCTTGCGGAAGAGGTGCGTGCTTTTTTTTTCTTTCTTCAAAGTGAGACTACGGTGAACAGAGATCATTTAGTCTTGTGTATAGCTCTACGCGTCGTACCTCAGCAACCTCTAGTATGCTGTAGTCATTTATTGCGGTGTATGTGTTGTTTGTGTTATTTATTTATTTTTGTTTTCTGTTGTGTCTTGTCAGTGACTTCTGCATCACTTCTTGTCTGAAGTTATGTCGTTGCTAACAGCCTTGTGCCAGCTTCTGCAGAACAAATTTGTTAATGTGGATGTGTACGACTTTTTAGAGCAGGTTTTTGTTTTATGAGCTTAGGCGTCAATGTGTGCATTATTTAAGAGAACATCAGAGTAGAGTTGTGGCGCGTGTTGCTTTAGAATCAGAAACTAGCAGAAGTAACAGTCGATCGGAATGTCTACGAGAAGCAAAGCTCGTGTAGTGAGAAAGGTTGCGCTCTAATGTCGTCCAAAATGGAACGCGAGTTAGGCATTGATGCAGAACGTAAAAGAAGGAAAGAAGAAGTTCGTTGAAATCAGTTCACTTAGAAAATGAAAGTGAAAAGGATCCCGAAGCGGCAGGCTGTGTAGGTTCTGTAAAGGCGAAGAGATGTAGAGAAAGAAAAAATAACAGTCCGATTTCAAGGACAACTCGTTATAGAGCAGTTGAGTCACGTGCATCTAACACTTTATACGTTACTAGAAGTGCGCAATTAGAATCGACCATTCATTTTATGCAAGAGGCAGAGAAGAGACGGCAGGAGAGGGAAGAAAAGAGACGTCAGGAAGAAGACCAAAGAGAGGAGATCCTCATTAAGGAAATTAGGGAAATTCAGGAGCGACAAGACAAAGCGAAATCATGGAAGGAGTTAAGAAAATTCAAAGGACGGATGATGAGTTTGCCGAAAACGTAACTCAGGTCAGGAATGAAGTTGGGAATAAAGGTAGATTTTGAAGACATTATCGAAACATCAGACGAGACGCGAGAAGTAGCGGTGGAATCCAAAAGCCAGATGAGTAGGATGAGATGCGCATGATAACGCCCAGATTGCACGAGATCAGTCAGCTCTGGCAAAGGTCAAACTGAGCGCAATCAAAAGGGCTATTTCGGATGTTAAGAAAGCTGGGTCACAGAGTCGTTGAAAAGACACAGAAAGAAAGGTTAGAAATCAAAGACGAGAATACACGTCTCTCAACCCAGCGGTATGAGCTGACGGATGAGACGAGAAAAACGTGCGAAGGGGTTGCTCGTGTAGAAATTCAGCCAGAAGCAACAGCTCGTCGCTGTGAGTTCGTTGGTCACCAGCGATGTCAAAGACCAAAATGTGAAACCCAATCCGGAGACACATTCCCGGCACTGGGCGATACGGAAACACTGCTAAATGACTCAGACACCGAGTCGAGGGTACCGCAGCATTCAGGGATCAGTCGCACGTGCGCCAGAATAAGTCCATGGGCGCAAAATTATGATTATTTCAGCTTAAACCGAAAAATGATCAAATGGCACTGAGCACTATGAGACTTAACACCGGAGGTCATCAGTCCCCTAGAACTCAGAACTACTTAAACCTAACTAACCAAAGGACATCACACACATCCATACCCGAGGCAGGATTCGAATCTGCGACCGTAGCAGCAGCGCGGTTCCGGACTAAAGCGCCTAGAACCGCTCGGCCACACCGGCGGTAACTTAATACATTTTCTCTAAGTTCAAAATTTTCAGGTTACAAAGAGAACCACAATTCATTACACCCCACGTCATGGATTGCCCACTATGGTAGGGTACTAGCCAAATCATGGCCACTAGAATACTAATTGGAATTTGTCTGTGGATACCTGGAAGGCTCAACAGCAGAGCATATGCGTAGCGTTGCAGCAAGTTGCCGCAGTTTCGGCTTATTCACAGAAGCTGCTGGTCACAGGACACCTTAAAAGGATTAAATAGGAGATAATGTTAGGGAAGGATTACAAAGCTTCGGGGTGCCGCAGTCCGGTAAAGTTTTACGAGAGCTTTTCAACAAGAACTGTTACCTGGACCTACGTTATAGTGATTAGAAGATAATGCGACACTGCTTCATGAAACTGCCATTGGTGTAGCAGCATCAGCTCACTGCCAAATTTAATGACACAATAGAGTCATTAAAAAGCGCTCTAGGAAAGACTTTGTTAACGAAGCACAAAACCCGAGGGACAGAATGAGACATAATGGACGAAATTCGTAAGGTTGCATCTGGTGGAAATAATGACGGGCAAAACACAAATATAAACTGGGCGACAAGAAGCCAGTATCCGGGCCAAAGTTGAATAATGAGACTCAGTGGAATGATAGACGCAGACGGGGAACGTGTGGCGGTAATTTACAAGAAAACAAAAATAAACAACAAGAGCGAAACGCGAAATTCTAACCACTTCATGCAGCCGGTCTGGAACTCAGGGCAAATGACGGGCCGGCCGCGGTGGTCTCGCGGTTCTAGGCGCGCAGTCCGGTACCGTGCGACTGCTACGGTCGCAGGTTCGAATCCTGCCTCGGGCATGGATGTGTGTGATGTCCTTAGGTTAGTTAGTTTTAAGTAGTTCTAAGTTCTACGGGACTGATGACCAAAGCAGTTGAGTCCCATAGTGCTCACAGCCATTTGAACCATTTTTAGCAAATGACGGATAATGGAGGGACTCGTAGGTAAAGTCCGCAATATGATCAGCAGGTTAGTATAGTGGAAATAAGACCACCTTCCACTTCAAACAGAAACCCCAGCAAAAGTCCGCGAAGGAACTGACAGTCGGCCGCTGCGGCCTCGTTACATCAAGTTATAGTTAAGAATTTGTTTCCAATTCCTTTATGCACACATTTAGTGCATTGTTCTTTATTTGTTCCCACTTACACTTTTTGGATGATTTATTATTATAATTAGACGGTAAGATCTTCTCCTGTGACATTTGCACAATGAGTCTTGCTTTTGCAGTTTTTGTACAGCATCTGCAGTTTGATAGTTTACCGCAAATTCGTGACATATTAGTATGCTCCCATGTTTTACAGGTATAAATTTATTTTGTGGATAGGAATGTGCTGACGTCTTGGCGGAAACCTCTTGGGTGTATAATGAAACTGGCTGGTGTAGTGCTTGAGCCTCGCAGTATTATAACTTGTCATGCCACAGCAAAGGTATGTGTTGGAGTAATGTGAAAATTGCATATTTGGTTCAGAAATAATTACACAAGTTTTGACGACACAATTATTCTCAGAATTCATCTTGGAATGTAGTAATGGTTTGGCTTCTTCCGTTGAAACTGTGTGCATTGCCGGGGGGCATATGCGCCGTCTGTTCCACCATTCAAACTGAGGAGGCCATAATGGTACCGCAGAAGTTGATCTTCAGTCCGATAGTGGATCGTGGTGTGATTCTGTTTACGCCACCGATACCGATGTGGGTAGTTTGCCTGATGGACATAGTTTGTCAACGCCCGAAGCATGTAGGCATTCGAGTATCGTTTTTTTTTCTCTCGCTTTGGTTCGATTAGGGTTATCGCCTATATGACGATATTTTGGCTGTGGTGTTTTTTTTTGTCTGTGGTTATTGCATAAGGATTATCGCCAGTATTGTGATGATGTTTGCCTTGTGGTATTTCGATTGCGATCGCCAGCTACACAGGAGCGTCATCAGCGAAATTTTGTATAACGTGGCGTGAACACATGGAGTGTGAGTCACGATAGTACTTTTTTAGATGAATAGGAAGGTTGTGGCGATTGGGGCCAGACAAAAAAAAAGAGTAAGGAATTCACCCATATGCACTACAAGTTATAAACACTGGTATTTTATGTCTTTTCAGCAGCAGCTATTTGATGATATCTACGTGCTGATTTTTGAGAGCTGTTGGTCAGCTTCAGAGGCATAGGTGAATTTGTGCTAAGTTCTGATCTATCTTGACAGCACAGAAAGGAGTGTACAGATAGTGGCGAGCTGTATCCGACCCAGAATCTGCGCCAGATATGCGCATCAGCGTCACCATCCAGTAAGCTGGCATCAGGAGAAGTATCAAAGTCCAGATTAGCGTAAAGTAGAAAGGGTTACAGGTAACTAGACACGGTGATGGGTAGAATGTAATTGGAAGTGAGTGCAGCATGGTGTGAGTTCTTGAAGTACGAATGTGGAGGCTGTGCCATCTTAGCGCATTGTGGCACATGAGTGGTGTTGGGAAACTAACGAAAGACTGACATACACTACAGCAACATGGCTTCACCACTAGCAAATGATTAGTTTATGTCTTTTAGATAAGCGATTAATTATCGACAATCGGAATTTTCTTCAAAAGAACATTTGTAGTAACATTGTTTAAATGAAAGAAAGCTGTAAAGCATTATTTTTCCTTTAACAATGCTGTAAAGTTTAAGTACAAACAGTTCATAATTTTGCTATGACTTTCTATGTATGTATTTACGTAAGCATTTGTTGTAAAAACACGGCGCTAAAATATATGTTAAGGATTGTGTAGAGGACTACAGCATTCCAAACGGCGAGCAAGAAGCAAGATGCGGCTGGACACTTGGAAGTCAGCCAGCAAGTAATGGAGGCTCGCCCCTGATCAAGTGACCACATGGGGCGCTACTGCCGGCGTGACGTCACAGCAGAGCGACGCTGACCAAGAGATCAGCTGAGGTGACAGGGCGGGCAGCCGTCTGACGTGATGAAACTGGGGCAGCTCAGGGGCCACAGAACCCCATGGAGCCCCGCTTGTATCTTTCACTCGTACCAGTGGAGAGTGAAAGCATCAGCAGGGGTGCCTCGCCTGCAGGCCAGTCCCTGACAAGCGACCACCTGGGGTCACTGTTGACGCAAGAGTTTCCAGGGACCGGACCTGAATGTAAAGCTGCCGCCGACCGGAAAGGAGGGTTAGAGAGTGGCGGACTAAGCGACTGACGTCCCTGGACACTCGTCACAACACTGACAACTGCCACTGGCGAGCTGTCTTCAACAAGACCGACAGTTTGTCAACTGTGGTCCCATTTCTGGTCTGTCAATAGCGCAGATGCCTACCTGTTGCTGCCATAGACAAGATACAGGTCCTGCCACAGACACAGCTGTCACCAATGATGATGTTAAGTAAAGGTGTAACCCTTCTCTTAGCACCACCACATCCCCTACAGCCGCAATGTCCAATCTGTTACACAGCTCATGAATGTAGTGCTGTGTTTAGCTGTGAGACTAACATAACTTTTGGACTCCCTCGAGAAGAGAGCAGTAGGAGACTTAAAATGTGTTTCTTTATTCTCATTTTTATGTGCCTTGCTGTATTTATTTCATTAGGTTGTATATAATTTTTCACTTTTCGTGCCTGCTTTATTGGTCATGACAGATAACACCAGTTTCTGATACATAGTTTATTGTATGGGTAATCACTTTATTTTGGTTTGTAGGTGCATCATGGTTTTCAGTATGTGTTCCTGCGAGATACTAATGCTACTATCTGCTCCATAGATAAGATTCGTCGTGGTGTCACCAAATTTATCTAGCTAGCAGGACTTTGGTGGGTAGCACGTATGACAGCAGGGGGAGCACGTGAGGTCACTCTCATCCTAACTCTCTGATTGAGAAAAGAACACATACTTGCCTAGATTTGCTGAATGCCTGGATAGAATTTGTCACATCGTTGTCTCTATGAAAGACTGAATCACTGTGAATGCTAGTGCAGGGCTTAAAAAATCTCTGAGGCTGAGAATGCTAAGTGCTCAATGATACCGTATTGTGGTTAAGGAAACCAACCATCTCTGACCTCAGCTTTGGTGTGAATGGGTTATTTAAATGTCTGCACGACCTTTCAACCATTCAGTCATTACATTTATGGTCAGTGTTGTATGTCAAAGACACGAGGGTT